>NW_015247940.1:0-536 GCF_001447785.1 Gekko japonicus | reverse complement strand
GAATTCTGACATGATACGAGTCATTATAATACAACAATCATGTGAGATAATGATAACCATAAAATAGTGCTGAGATAATCCCTTTCTGATAGACTTTAATTTCACCACTAGCTTAGCTGAAATTAGGTACAAAGCACCAGTGGAACATTTACTGGTAGTACCAAGTACCATTATAGCTCCTACCTTGTGCTTAAGCAAAACAGAGCAGCTGCTGAACATATCCCCTTTTCAGCCCATCAACAATAATATCAGATTGATTCACTACCAGTTTATAAATCAGTGAATAATTCAGTCACTTCATCTTCCGTCAGTAATTTTTAATTTTTTTTGTCAAAACAGCCCAACTCTTTTCCCATTTATTTTCTTTCTAATAATGACAATGAGTGGGACTCTTGCTAGAATTTTCTACACAGGCCCATCCCCAGAAATCACAGAATACATATATATTCATGTATACACCCTGAACATTTCTTCTTCTTCATTTCTTTTTTCATTTTTAGCATTTTTCCTAGCTTAAATAGGAATGCAAACAACTT
>NW_015247939.1:0-536 GCF_001447785.1 Gekko japonicus | reverse complement strand
TGCAATTTATTTCCAAATATAGCATAAAGAGAATTGTTTTCAAGCGTAATTTTTTTCCCTGGGTTATTTTTATATTTATGCCTTGATTGACTGATCAGTATATTTTACTTCCTTATTCGGTACAGAGAGCCGCTTCCGTGGACTGGACAGGAATTTATATGCATGCTTCATTGATATGATGCATCTTCCATGCTGGCAGGTGCATTCATATCTCGATAACCTCTTGACAGCTTGGTTTGTTGACAATACTAATACATAATCCTTGAGGTAGTGTTGTTAACATTTCATCAATTCAGTGACTCTTACATACTGCTGTTCTCATGAGCTAAAAAACCCACAACTTTAGTAGAACATTATTTATATCCTACAACATTTTGAATAAATAACCTAGTGGGTTACCTGCCATGGAATACCATCCTTTATGAAATGGTGCAATGCTTCAGGTCTTCCATATTTAATATTTACAGGGCTGGGGGAAGGGGACTAGCAGGGAGGGCTGCCACTAAACTTGGTTTTTCTTAATTTTCAGGGGGGGG
>NW_015247938.1:0-536 GCF_001447785.1 Gekko japonicus | reverse complement strand
AACAGTTTACTTTTTCTTGAACAACATTTTGACCAGGTCATAAATCCATGCTCCATTTCCCTGACATCAGTCCTTTCCTCATACCGAATCAGAAGACATCTAAATTAAACCGAACCACGCATGCATACACACAGAACTTCCAGGAGTCCAACAGAAGGCCCCCCCCCATTCTCACCCAAGTTCTATTCTACTACTGTTCACCATAGTCCACTTCTGCTGCCGGAACTTGCCTTGTATGCAATGTGGTAGCAAGGTGGGTCTGAAGGCTGACACATTTCCCAGACCCTGCTGGCAGTAGCAACAGTCACAGGGAAGAGGTGCACACCTTCCAGACCTTTGCCTCGGCTGCTGAGCTGCCTGTGGAAGTTGCAACCATGGCCTCTGCTGGTGATGGTACCAGTAACATGCATGGGTGGCCCATGGTATTTAGCACCCTCAAACATCCTCCTCTTGCTTGGTCAGGTGGGTTACAGAAGCAGAGTGGTTTCAAGCAGGCTTCTGTATAGTCAGGATGAGTGTGGATTAGAAAATGAAGA
>NW_015247937.1:0-536 GCF_001447785.1 Gekko japonicus | reverse complement strand
TGGCCTTCCTATATCGCCAGGTACACTGGTCTGTCTTTTTGCACCCTGCTTCCCTTCCCCTTCCAGCACTGCTAAAGAGGGCTTGCTCTGTAAT
Organism: Gekko japonicus; assembly: GCF_001447785.1. Taxonomy (NCBI): domain Eukaryota; kingdom Metazoa; phylum Chordata; class Lepidosauria; order Squamata; family Gekkonidae; genus Gekko; species Gekko japonicus. The sequence goes on along the minus strand of NW_015247937.1, from coordinate 442 downwards.
GAGCTGGTGTGAGGCAGGTTGCCAGAGGTGGCAGCTTTTGGGGGTGGCACTGGCGACTTCCCATCCCTCTATGGCCAGCCTATCAATCACCTACTAGCCTCCCCCCAAGAGCTGAAGCAAATAATTCTGCCCCCCCCCCCGGACTCTTTAGAGATACTACAGCAAACTGAGTATTCCTCCTTCTTGCAAGAGTTTGGCCAAAGTTTCTGATTACCTCTTGGCTGGGGCAACTAAAATGGCAGGCAAACTCCTGTGAGGGGAAGCAGTCTTGTGGGTACCTGGGAAGACTGATGGGGACTGTGCTGCTATTTCTAAGGAGTGCTGGGGCAATGAGGAGTCTCTCTTCTAGGGCAGCAGAGGCCAAGGGGAGGAAGGTGGAGATGGCTACCGCCGGGGCTATCCCTGACAGTGGAAGATTTTGCACGGCCACTGGCTGATGCCA
>NW_015247936.1:0-536 GCF_001447785.1 Gekko japonicus | reverse complement strand
TATTATAGGGCCATACTATAACTAAATGGCTCAAGATTCTTAGTGAGAAAGAGTCAAAGTGGGAAAGGCACACTGGAAACCAAGTAAATAAATGCACATAATATATTTTGGGCCATAGAAGGAATAATATATTCTTAGTACGTTTTTATAGAGAAAATTTACTGTGAGGAGGAATGGAAACAGCATGGTTTGCCCAAGGGCAAAGCAAAATTAAAAACAAGGATTTTCAGATCAAGAGATGAGAAATTCTAGATTGTCTCTCATGCTTCCTGTTCCTGATGTTCCTGCCTTATTCTCGCACCTGTCCTCTTCTTTATGCTTTCCACTTTTGGATAGGTATTACGGCTCACAATCTGGAACTAAGGATGCTCTGTCTCCCCCTGGTTTGGCTGGTGCTCAGCACGGTCAGCTATCAACAAACTGTTTGCTTTCACTCAGTTACCTATGACTGTGCTTTGTGCATACAGAATCATGTGTGACTATTTCCCGGCATCTTATTTCGTCCACCTCACCACCTGCTGTTTGCCACACTTCTA
>NW_015247935.1:0-536 GCF_001447785.1 Gekko japonicus | reverse complement strand
CATTGCGGAATAATAGTCAGCCTAAACTTTAGTTCTGAAATTAAGCCCGTTTTCGCACATTACTCAACAATAAACATGAGTTTGTAGCCAGTTACGTAGCAGGGATCTGTAGCTACGTGTGGCTCTCTGATAACATGTATGTTGTAGAAGGACATTTTGTTAAACCGGTCATGTTTTACATTTTTAGGTGTGCATCTTTAAAAAAAACTTAACGGGTACACCTTAAAAAATAATAACGTGCTTTGTGGCCCCTTAACATGTGTTAGGAAAGTTGTCAGGTTCGGAAACTATCGTCAAGTATATTGATTTGTCTAGACTATGGATCGTAATGAACGATAACAGTGGAAACCTTTCTCTTAGACACGTACATCCAGAAGTTGAAGAAGTCGTACCTGGACACCTGGTCAAAGCGCCACCTGAACAGCATCAACTTGGAGCTGCAAGATGTTCAGAAGATCATGGTCACCAATATCGAAGAGGTCCTTCAAAGGGGAGAGACCTTGTCAGGTATTGAGGGAGCTCTTGAGGATGCAGAC
>NW_015247934.1:0-536 GCF_001447785.1 Gekko japonicus | reverse complement strand
TTTTCTACAAAATGACCCCTGCGTACAAGGCAGCTTCATGTACAACTTCACACACACAACACGGCCTCTGCGTGCCTGACCCATCCGGAAAAACAAACGGCCAAGTGTGATCATAAGCGGTGGGTGCAACATCAGCCCAAACGAGACAGCTCATTTTTCAAGGGGAAAGGAAAGCCGCTGCTTTGGCCTGCTGCACGTGAGTGATGGGCGGCTGCCTCCCTCTTGGGAGAAAATTACCAATTCCATCCCGGCTAAGCCCATATTTCAGGAGCAGAAGAGCTCCTAGACTGAGAGCTCGGCTGCTGTTTCCATCTCACAGGGGAGAACCAGCGGAGGTTTCACTCCTGCTGCTGCGGATGCTGCTGCACTGGATTTATTACGCCATCCGTGACCAGTTTTGAATCATCACTTTGTATGCGGGCTTTGACAAGCAGCCTGAGAAGCAGTAAATCCTGAAAGGAGAACTTCCCACACGTTTAGATTTTTAAAAACAATGATAATCACAGTGGGGGGGTTTTTTGGCGGGGGGGGCTCCC
>NW_015247933.1:0-536 GCF_001447785.1 Gekko japonicus | reverse complement strand
AAAATAATGAACTTTTTAAAATATTACCAAACAGGTTCAAAATGGTTAGGCAGAAAAAGTACAGACATAAGCAATTTACAGCATACAAATTCTTTCCCATGAAACCTAGAGCTAAGGGAAAGGAAGAATTATGCCCGTTTCCTACTGCTACTTGGTGAAACTACTGTGAATAGTTAAGAGGGTCACAGTAGTGGAATACTACAAAGCCCAAGAGTAAGATTATCAAAACCATTTAAGTGAGCAAGGTGTTCTGCTTCCTATCACAAATGTGCGAGACCATGCAGAGCAGCAGAAATGCTTTATTCCTTATTCCCTTAGCAAAAGATTCATATAGCAATTAGTGTCTACATTAATACATTCACTATAAGGACATGCATTCTGAAACCAAGAATTCTCTCAGCAGGCTGCTACAGCTCCTGTATTAGCTATTTCTCAGCACCTACCTCTAAATGAAAGACATATTATTTAGGTCTACATTTATAGCCCATTTGAAAATAATTACAACAAGCAACTAATCATCTTCTCTGCCTCTTTCA
>NW_015247932.1:0-536 GCF_001447785.1 Gekko japonicus | reverse complement strand
CTCTGTGTCACACAATGGCCAAAACCCGTCGTACACACAGCTGCAAACAATCATGACGAGGCAGCCCTATTTTTTTTTTGAGAAAAATGGTAACCATATCTCAATTATGTCAAAAATTATTCAACGGCTGAAAGCGCACTTCCCTCCCCCCAAAAAATGCATGTTTAGCCGTTTATTAAGACCAGTTTTTTATTCTACCCTGTTTCTATAGCTGTTATTGTTATTTTTATTATTTAAACCCGATTCATACTTGTTTTATTCAAAAACATTTTTTGAAATAAAAAGTCATGGAATTGGTATCTATGAGAACCTTTATGCTTGGATGATTAGTTCGAGAAAGCCATTAGGCCTGTTGAAATATTGAATAAGGCGATGGTTCCTATGTAAAAACTGAGTAAGTACTGGGTAAGTTTGTTACGTTTGTGAATCTTATTCCTTAACAGGGTGATTCTTGCAATTGTATGTATATTTGGTGATTACATTGTGATTACTATTGTCCTTATTATGAACAATCCCAACATATATTCTGCATGAAA
>NW_015247931.1:0-536 GCF_001447785.1 Gekko japonicus | reverse complement strand
GGGGAGATCGGCGAGGCCCGGCGGCTGCATGTGGGGATTTAAACCTGGTTCTTCCAGATCCTAGTTCTACACTCCAACCACACTGGTTAAAGGCTTTCCAGCAATGGTGCATGTGATCAGTGATACAGCACACAATTCAGTTAGAGCCAGGAGCTCTGTGACGTATTATACTTTCTATAATTGCACTCAGTGGTTCAGCTTTACCAATGCTGCTGACACCATATTCGGCTGATCTTGGAACTGTCTTAGCTAGATGGGAATATATACCATTCTTTTTCATATACATATCTACGACCCATCTTCTGAGCTGGTCTAATGTTCATATGCTGTCAGTATTAATCTAAGTGGTTCTTCTGTTTTACACTGCCAGTTGCACACTCTACTGAAATAAGCCTATATCTCTCATGATGACCGCAAGAGCTCTGCTCTCTCTGCTTAATTTGAACACAGCTAGAAGGGCATTACTGTTGTAAGTTTGGCACTGGAGAAATTTCAAAATCAGCAGTGGTATCCTGAGCAGAGTTAAGCCCTTCTAA
>NW_015247930.1:0-536 GCF_001447785.1 Gekko japonicus | reverse complement strand
AATATGATTCTACATAGGAACAGCCATTCTTACAAGATCATGTGTACAATTTGCTGTCATCTAAATGTATTTAAGATATTATTACCCTGAATTATCAACCAAGGTTCGTGAAGCAGTTTACAATGATTAACATAATTATTTTTAAAGTAGGAAAATAAAATCAAGCTATATCAAACAGTAAAAACCCACAGCATAAAAATAACATACTATAAAACTGAAGTGATATAATTTTGACAATAAAGCAAAGGGATACATTACAAAGTATTGGTAATAAACAGAACAGAGTAAAAGCAGAAGAAAGCATAAGAAGCACAGCAAAAAGAAAAGAAAAAATTGACGTAAGCATGAATTAAAAATAAAATTGACCTCATTTGGCACATAAAACTCAATAAATCGGCCCATAGTGGCTTACATTCACCCCCACAAGCTCCTCAGTAAATCAAGGAACAGAATGAGCTCTTTTGGAGGGAAGAGGCACCCAGAAATAATCACATCAACTGTTTTTGTTATCTCTGGCCCTGTTCATACGAGGCGTT
>NW_015247929.1:0-536 GCF_001447785.1 Gekko japonicus | reverse complement strand
TCAGCTTAGAGGGAACACTGATTATGACGAATTATGATAGTTTGCCTACCTCTGAAACATTTATTTGGATGGAAGCATGGTCCTTAGCAGCAATTATCCGGTTGCTAGCAGAGCTGAGGAAAAAGAAACACAAAAAGATTATAAATCAGCCAGGTCTAGAAAAACAATACACCACCCTCCAAACAAAGTGGTCCAGGCAAATCCTATCAAGGCCATGCACTTAGCGGCCGTGTCTGTACGGCCAACACTGCATGGCTGACCTGCGTATACCCTGCCACATACCCTCGGCAGAAACTCCACCCACGTGACATTATTATGCATAACTCCATTGAACAATGCTGCTTATTCTGTTGATTCGTGCCCTCTGGTGGACTTTAACTAATGTAATTGTTATAACCGGTGTTGCATCCACTGTTTCATCACACGGGAAAAAAATTTAAAGGGAAAAACATGGAGGTACAGTTACACTCCTCATAGCGCTGACTTGGGTGTTCATGGATTACGTAGCATAAGTTCACTGTATTCAACATCCTACT
>NW_015247928.1:0-536 GCF_001447785.1 Gekko japonicus | reverse complement strand
ACAAGCCAAACGCCACACATGGGCTCTCTCACCTGTGCATCACGTTGCCATTCTGGAAAGCGCCGTAGCCCGCCAGGTAGAACTTGCAAAGTTTCAGCAGGGCCAGGGCCAGGTAGGAGACGGTGAAGGTGAGCCCGATCAGGGAGTAAGGGGTGCTGCAGCACTCGGCCACGCTGCGGATGAAGAGAACCGATGAGAAGCCCTCCTGAAGGCGGTCCGAGCAACCTGAGCTCCAGCATCTGTTGCCCCCCAGGGGCCAGCAAGAGGCCTCTGGGAAGTCCACAAGCAGGGCGTCAAGGCTATGCCCCGCCCAGCAACTGGCATTCAGATATCCTGCCACTGACTATGGAGGTTCCATTTAACTTCCATGAGAGTTAGCCTTTAGTAGAGCACTCCTCCTCCTCCCCATTTGAAACCATCTATTGCCATTAGCCATGGGCACAATGCATTCCCTACATTAACTGTGTGAATTATTTCCTTCCAGTTGAATTAAGTCAATGATACCCTATGGGGAGCATTATAGTCAATGGGCCCCA
>NW_015247927.1:0-536 GCF_001447785.1 Gekko japonicus | reverse complement strand
CTAAACATTCCATATCCTCATACACACTACATTACATGTGAGTATTTCAGGTAGGCAAGTTCAAACGTTAAAGTGGAAAGAAAGTACCGTGTGCAAAGCGATCGCGAGCCAATGTGACAAGCACTTCCACACAGCAATGATGGGACGTTACCGATTCCCCCTCCCCAGCTCTGGATGTTTCCCCAGTCTGCAGGAACAGCTTTTAGAAGGTCCAAAGAAGTGCTATGGGAAAGGGGGAACAAAAACCCCAGTGCATGTACGGAACTCTCCATAGGGCCTTTTGAATGAACTTCTAATTTTAAAAAGCGTTACAAACTCAGCACTTACCCAAGCGTTAAGAAGTTCTGCAGACAGCCAATACTAGGTCCCATACCTTTTGGGTGTTCAGGACCAGAAATTTACAGTGTTTTGAAATGATGTCTTTGCAAAAATAGAAACTGAGCAGGCTGTCAGCTAAGCAGCTGTCATAGCTGGTGGAGGGGTGGGGTGAAGGATGGTATGTTTCTGTAAAGGAATCTTAGGTTTCGTTTCTTCCT
>NW_015247926.1:0-536 GCF_001447785.1 Gekko japonicus | reverse complement strand
CTGGGCTTTTCGTACAAAAAAAGCCCTGGAAAACAAACTGTGGATGAGCCCCGAGAGTTCTCTGGTTTGCCAAACAGTCCTCTGGAATGTGATTTTGTTACATAACTTTAATCTCTTAAAGTCTTTTCTCACATCCTTCCTGATTCAGATTTCTAAGAGCAGTTTTAACAGAGCAAATCTTTCCCCTTCAGATTGCAAAGAATTGACTTAAGGCTTGATTGGTTTAAACGCCAATGGAAGTCTTTGGGAACTAGTACGGCTTCTTTGAATGGGCAGATTTCTTCTGACCGACTCTGGTATTCCTCACGGACAGGGGGTTCAGATGTTTGTGGTTGCTCTTGTACACTCCAAATTTTGCCAGGTGGAAATAGCAAGTACTCTGGCCGGAGTGCATTATGCAGACTTACATTATAAATGCAGATTTGCTGTTTGTTCTCTTTCTGTTTCTTCTTCCGGGTCCTTTGAACTCTGTATTTTTCGCAGTAGAGGGCAAATGAGGGGGGCAACTAATGGTGTGTCAATGAGACAGCTTCAGA
>NW_015247925.1:0-536 GCF_001447785.1 Gekko japonicus | reverse complement strand
TTCTCCAGGGGAACTGATCTCTTTTCTCTGGATATGAGCTATAATATCCAGGGGATTTCTAGGTCCCACCTAGGGGCTGGCATCCCTATGGTGTCCACAGGTAGTAACTTGGCTGTGACCAATGAGGGACACTCTGAGGTTCAGGGATGGGTTTGAATGCAGAATGAGTATCAACACAGAAATACTAGAGGAACACAACACCCCCTGGTTTCCAGCTTAATGTGGGAAAATCCATCCGTCTGCCAAGCAAAGCCAGCCCTGCTCTGTTCCCAGGAGCTCTCCCCACTCCGAAAGTAGTGCTTGGGAACAGCTGTAGTTGATGGTACATGCTGTAAGCTTGGCTGAATCAGGGCATTGCTGCTGTGCCGGTTATTGGTGCTATGCAGGTATACCAGCAGAATCTGAGTGAACAGGGAGGGGCATGTCTCAGAGAGAAAGCATGAGCTTGGCATGCATAAGATCTCAGTCTGAGTCCCTGGCATCTCTACTTAGAAGGATCAAGAGATATAAACAGGGGTAGTTTCGTAGAAAAAGAG
>NW_015247924.1:0-536 GCF_001447785.1 Gekko japonicus | reverse complement strand
AGGGCAGGTAGAGGAGATTCTCAGCATGTGTGGGGTCTGCAAGCTGGGGGGTGCATTCTACCACACCATGAACCAAAGCGGTTCATGTGGCTCTTAAAAGTTTGTAATGGTTCATGAACCACGAAGACGCGCCACGGACAACGAACTGAACCCCATTTTCCTGGTTCATGCCCCTCCCTGATCAGGATGGCATCTCATTCAGCTGAGCCTCTTCCCTTAGAGAAGGCACCTCCAGTCCTCTACCTATGGTTAGCAGCTGCAGCTAACAGCTACCCCTGCTCACTTGGGCAGGGGAGCTAATTCGTATTCAGAGGCCGCCGCTGCCTGTTGATCTGGTACTACTGTAGGGAAGGAAGAGAGGAAACTGTTTTCTCCATGGATGCCAGGGAGGGAACACGGCAGCTCTAGAGAAACAGCATGAGATAGATCTTATGTCAAAATGCCATTCCCAAATAATAGGACAACACTGCCAACAAGTACAGTTTCGATGTGTTTATTTTGTACATCTTTTTATCCCACTCTTCCTCCAAGGAGCT
>NW_015247923.1:0-536 GCF_001447785.1 Gekko japonicus | reverse complement strand
GGTAGGTAGGACTTGGTAAGAACCAATAGTAAGAGCTTGACTATTGGGTAAGCTAACATATGGATGCAGGGATTGGCTTGAAAGGGCAATTCAGTGGGTAAAGCTGGATTTCAGAAAACAGTTCCTCTTCTGTTCTTTGAACAACATCTTTGTAGAACACAAGCGTGTTGGCATATCTACAACCTTAAATGGTTTGGTTTCCTCTAGGAAACATTGAGAACTGTAGTATTGGGGGGATAAGGATCGCTAAACAGCATCCTTACTCAGTTACAATTCCCACAGTTCTTAGGGCAAACAGGTATAGAATCTGTATGAAGCTTTTAGCGTATTAGAAATGCTACCTGCTGAGTGAAATGAACATTAATATGTTCGGCTTTTCTCCTTGCAACTTGCTTGAAAATATCTCCAGCATGTTTGTCTCCATTCTTTGCATAATGTTTAATATTTTTAGAAGACCTCCTAAACCTGGATTTAGTTAGCCATATTTATCAAGAATAGCCTTCTGTCATTCAAACTTGAGTTGAGCTATTCCCCCC
>NW_015247922.1:0-536 GCF_001447785.1 Gekko japonicus | reverse complement strand
ATTTCCCAACCTGGAGCTGACAACCCTCGACTCACAGTAAATAGCAGTAAGCAGTATAAGCCAACCCCCCCCCCTCTATGGTAGCCCCCTTTCCTTGGAGCCCCAAGGACGTGCTTATTTTGCTGAATGGTTATTCCAGGGCTGCATTCTACAGTACCTTTTTTATGGCTTCTCTGCTTTGAGCCTTCCTTTTTGAAAGGGGGCTCTGGGGAGGTAACAACGAGGGAGGTAAACTGTGAGTTTCAGAACCTGCTGAAATAACAGGCACTGCGTGGTTCTTCTAACATTTGTGCTAATGTCAGTTGCATGACCAGAAGCTCAGGGTGGTTGTGGGGTCATTGCTGAAGAGCTGAAGAGTGCTACTCGTGGTAGAGGGATCTGCCCAACGTGGTCAGCAGTGAAGCTCTTTTCAGACATTGCAATCGCTTACACCGGAAGCCTGCCAGCCACATGTCCTCCCAATACACGTGGCCTGTAACATCTGAAAAGGAACGGAGTCTATCGATGCTAAATTTAAACTCTTTTTTTCCTAAACA
>NW_015247921.1:0-536 GCF_001447785.1 Gekko japonicus | reverse complement strand
GGGTCTCCCGACAAGTCCCTCCAGTAATGTACAGGGTCAGCTTTGAAGCGCAAGACAGGGAACACTGGAATACGGCATGTCAGCGTGATCATAACAGGAGAAGGAAAAGACAGGACCATCTCCGAAGGGTGGGGAATGCTGTACCGTTACAACTGCAGTGAGGTAGGAAAGCCAAGCCCTTGTTTAGGCCCCAGCCTGAGCTGGAAGTGAGGCCACCCCAGGTGGAATGGGCACCCTGTCTGGGTGGTTGGTATAAAGGAGGCATCACAGCTCTCCCCACCTCCAAGGGGACCCCCCCGCCATTGCCCCACGCCCATACTGCACTTGCGTGGCTCTGTCTTTCACCGGACTCTTCTTCCTGACCAGCTGATTGGGCCCTGGAAGTCTCCGGGGCGGGGGGGGGACCACTCCACGCTCTCTTCGTAGGGTCAGATTGACCCTGGGATCTTGGAGACTGTTGGTAGCTCTCCACGGGTGTTGACTCTGTACCGTCAGAAGGCTGCGTCAGATAACAACCAGGAGCATTTTCAGCTGAC
>NW_015247920.1:0-536 GCF_001447785.1 Gekko japonicus | reverse complement strand
GGTCAGCTGTGACCTGACGGCACTTTCCACGATCAAGTAAATATAAAATATAAAAAGGACCCTTCCCTCTCTTAGGCTTTTTTGTGCTGCCAGATAGTCTGCAGGTTTCAGGATTTCCCTTATCGGTGACCCCGGGGATCTCTCATGAGACTTTCCCGCCCCTCTGATTCAGCATGTCAAATAGTAGCCCTGTGTGTCACAAAAGTGGGGAAACGATATCTATCCATTTAGTCGAGGGGCTTAGGCCGGGTTCGAGGGGGTCACTGAGATAAGGAACCTTCCGGAGCTTTCTTTAAACAGGAGGCCGGCTTTCCCTAGTCCTTTTATCAGTCACTCTGATAAACCGCAAAAAGAGTTCATTTGACAGTAAACGGGTGCCTCCCTTTCCCAGGAGGAGCGCGTTTTCAGGCAGGCTCTCCGTGAGAGCACAACCAGAGCTCTTGCCGAAAATTAATTTGTGGGGTATTTTTTGTATTTGTGTGTGTGTGTGTGCAGCTGGAAGTCAAGGGAAGGGAGTTGAAAACAGATCAGCCAGT
>NW_015247919.1:0-536 GCF_001447785.1 Gekko japonicus | reverse complement strand
CCTGCTGCCTGAGTCTCGTATCTAACAAAGGCACAGTATCATAGGCAGCTTCTTGGCTTACAACCAGTTTGTGACACTTCTGTTTTCACAATATGTTTTCCTGAGCAAACCGATATTCTCTGTTGATATGAAAGGAATTGTGAGTAAATGAGATTTATTAAACTAGGTCGGAGCTGTGAGTATGTTGGGTAGTAGCTCAGGTGTACCCTATTGATTTTTTGTAGTACTAATAGTTAATGACAGTACACAGATACTGCTCTGTTCCAGCAGTTTTGATTCAGCAATGTACAGCAGGATTGCCAGGTTGCCTGCTGAGGATGTAATATCTCCTGCCTCACCCTCAATGTTGTCTTCACTAGGAAGTGATGTCATAGTGTTAGTGACACTTTCCCCTCCCAGCCCAACCCCCAGGGAGCACATGCATGGCCCTGGCATCCCTCATGTACAAACTCCATAGGATACAAAAGGAGCTAGAGGCATTTAAGTCTGTGTTAGTGAGGTTATTTTATGCATGTGCATTTTTGCACAACTTTATG
>NW_015247918.1:0-536 GCF_001447785.1 Gekko japonicus | reverse complement strand
TATATATATGTCCCTCCATCTTTTTCCTAATCCCCACCACTAGTAATGAAGGCAGGAAAAACTAGAAGCCATATTTGATAGGTGGGTGGAGACCTCAATTTTCAAGCCTTTCATAAAATTAAAGATGATTAGGACAGTCCTAAGGAAATCTGGCTGATGTGTGCTGAAAAACAGCCTGATCCAAGAGGAAACCAAAGGTATATGCAGATGATGCTCATAAGAAAAAAATGTATTAATTTAAGGACTTCTGTCTGCAGGGTGGGGAAAGTTTGAATGTTTTTACACTCCCAAGTGCATGCCTGCAATTAGGGGCTGTGGGTTTACTACTGTCTACTGAAGCAGTTTGAGTCAAGTACGATCAAGTGGAGAGACACCTGGGGTTCAAGGAAATGAAAGACTCTCACCTGCCGTATCTCCCAGTTCACATTCCACTGTTTCATGTTTGAGAATCTCCATGTTGTAATTGGATCCCCGGTGGCTGTATCGATCCTTATCAGTCTGTTATAAGAGATTCCCAGGAGATCATCTTTCTTGCT
>NW_015247917.1:0-536 GCF_001447785.1 Gekko japonicus | reverse complement strand
AAAAAAAAAAAAAATCAAGTACAATTCTCTAGCATCAGTACGATCTCGGTTTTCAGACTGACCACCATTTTCCGCTAAGAAAAACAAAGTGAGAACAGTGACTTCCCACCCCTGCAAAAATCCCCACTGTTATAAAGTCTACGGAATGTCTACATGCCAGACTGCAGCCACAGGAGAATTTCTGTAAAGAGTGTTTATATGTTTTCTTTGTCATTCCCATAATTATGAACTCCAGAGCCTGCAAGTCACTCACCGGGGGATGCTACAGACTGCCTGCCTGCAAGGAGTCATTTTTTAATGTTGGGTTGAGGCTGGGAGAAGTTTAATAATGACTCATTAAAGTTGGGGATATAAAAATGGAGGCGCTTGGAGAGCCATAAAGCTGAAGGAGCAGGATGGTAATGGGAAGGGGATGAAGTGCTGCCTGGCAGTACAGAGTTGACTGGATGCTTCAGGGCTCATTCTGGATGATTATTGACCAGGTCGAGAATCCCCCTTTAACTGCTGGTGGGCGCACACTGCATGCCACAGGAGTG
>NW_015247916.1:0-536 GCF_001447785.1 Gekko japonicus | reverse complement strand
CCACTACACCAAACTGGCTCTCAGGTAGTAAAACTTCAAGATTGGCAATACATACAAATTTTGTAGGTAGCTAGAAATCAAATGGTTATTCATTCAGCAGGCCAACCAATACAGACTTGAAGCAGTTTAAGTATGGTCTGCAGAAAGCTGATCAGAGGACCAATAGTTGCTATGCAGCCACAAACGCACACACGCGCACTTGCAAGCCACCAGTGTCACTGCCAACTTGTTCTGTAGTACAATTCCTTCCTGATTCTCAGAACTGTTATCACCCACCACATAGCTTGAAAGCAAAATACATACATCAAGCCACAAGAAGAAATTTAATTGGAAGCAATGGCTTGGATCTACCAGAGCTTTTCCATGAGTGGATTACTACCATGGACCATGAGTTTCTCCTTTCCCCCTCTGTGAGAGACAGGAGGCTGTACCATCTCTGCGGGGAGAAAGAGCATCTCAGCTGTTTCACCCCTCAGCCTGTGGGATTGCTGCTCCAGCATCCAATTACCTTTTCAGAGGGGGAATGGAATGTTGGA
>NW_015247915.1:0-536 GCF_001447785.1 Gekko japonicus | reverse complement strand
CGTTCCATCTCGCTCCATTGTTTATTCCCCAGATGCCCATTGCCTGACCCACCTGTTGTGTGCCGAACTGACGAAGACCAGTTCTGTAAATCTGCTCAGAAGAGGCATATTACAGAGCCATTACGAGCCGGTTGCATGAAAATCCTTAGGTAAACAACCGTGTGGAAGTCAGTGAACATGACTCTGAAAGTCAGCAAGGTTTTTTCTTTTCTTTCTTTCATTGAGGTAATGGATATAACCTCTACATGCAACTCTGGAGCATTCTTCCTAAGAACTAATAATGAAGAGGAAGTAAAGATCATGCTTGGATTTTAGTACAGCCAAGTGTGAGAGCACAGATATTATTAAAGGAGTACAAACAAAAGGGCAGGCACGATCAAAATGTTATGCCAAAGGATTTAAATTTAGTTTCCTGTAGAAGTGTGGAGTGTCTGCCAAGAGACAAATTGGTTTCCAGGGCAACATCTGAAAAGAAGTGATCAGATATCCCTTAGGGTCCACATAAAGAACAGTTATGTTGCTGATATCCTTGAGCG
>NW_015247914.1:0-536 GCF_001447785.1 Gekko japonicus | reverse complement strand
ACACACACACACTGCAGAGGAAGGCAAACATCCTGCCCTACCTGCCGCTGCTGTCCCAGGGGCCGCTATGCCAAGCCTTGCAGACGCCTTTCCCAGAGCGCTTTACGGAACCTCTTGTCCTTTCTGGCTCACTATAAGACAATATTTGATTAAATAAAATGTCCTATCCAGGCCCCGGTTTCGTTCAGGGCAGAAGAACCTTTTACGCACAGATTCTCTGGCAAGGTGTTTGTTGCTGATGAGCAGCCCAGTCAGACTGCCGGTGATAGGAGGCTTTGCTCCAGTCAAGACAAGAGCGCAGCAACAGGTGCTGCTGACGAGTCGTCTGCAACAAGCCACGTTTGGGGCTGCCCATGTCCGTGGCACACAAAGCACGGCCGCTGCCTTGCTGTTGGGGGAGAAGATCTCACTTAGCCTTTCCAGAGCGGCTTTCCTCCTAGGATCATCCCACCCAGTAGAGTTCTGATTTATCTTCTGTCTTCGTTGTCCCGCTCTGACCTTGCCACTGTGATCCACGCGATGGTCACCTCCAGATT
>NW_015247913.1:0-536 GCF_001447785.1 Gekko japonicus | reverse complement strand
AGAGAAGCCTAATCTAAAGAACTCACTGTCACAAGTGGCTAACAGAGCCAGCATCATGTGTGTGCAAGTACCGTGGCTTACCTTCTGCAGGAGAAACCTGTAGATGTGCCCTGCTTCTTGCAGGTCCACAAAGCGAGAGAGGGCACAAAGGGCACAGGGAGACAAGGAGGAGCCAGAGAGTAGCTCCTAGGTTAGACAACAAGAGGCATTTCATTCATTAAGAAGGTAACACATACACACGTCTAGAGCAATGTAGCACCCTCCCTCCCCCCAATATCCAGGCATGTCGAGTCACTTTACTCCAACAGTCTTGTCATCTGCTTACTGACTGACTGAAAAAGGTTTTACCATACTTGTCATCTGCCTTGAGTCCCAGTGGGAAAGACGGACTATAAATAGAAGCAACAACAACAAAACAACAATAACATGTGTTGTCTTTACAGTAACGTCTGCTCTTCTAGTGCCTGTAGGAGGGCATCATCAGTTAAGTCAAATTACATTGTTTTGGGGGGTTAGGGGACATGGGCAGAACCAGC
>NW_015247912.1:0-536 GCF_001447785.1 Gekko japonicus | reverse complement strand
AAGGGGGGGGGGAGAGCTCTTGCCTGATAAAGCCATCATAGAATTTCCCCTGCTGCATTCCACCCGCTTATTTCTTTGCTACTTTGACTGGTTTTTTCTTTACTTTCCTTGGTCCTTCAGGTAACACTCACTGCCTTGTAACTGAAAGGAGGGAAGTGATCCGTTTATGTTTAGCTGAAAGATTTACTGTCCAAGAGAAAAATCCAATTCTCCCCTCTGAATGATATGCTAGTTATTCCATTGGGTTGCATTGCCTTTTTTGTTCTTTTCAATAAACAATCAAGGCCACATTCACTCGATTATGAGCTGCTGATACAGCATTGCTCAAGTCCAAGCTCTTTGTGTGTATTTTGGCAGAAACAGCATTATTTCTTTGCTCAACAGGCATGTTGGATTGCCAAGAAATTCAGCTCTCTCTTGGGAGCACTTTGAAATCAGTGGCAAAACTGAATGAATCTCTAAACACTCCCAGTTCTGACTGCATGTCTCTTATGTAGTTTCTTTCTACATAAGCAGTTTGGTGTAGTGGTTAAGAG
>NW_015247911.1:0-537 GCF_001447785.1 Gekko japonicus | reverse complement strand
CCCACATGGACGATACTTATTCTTGAAAGGCATGCTGGACCAAGAGCAAATCACCTTGGCATCTGTGTACGCCCCGAACGACTCTCAGGAAAAATTTATAGATGACACCTTGTTGAAACTGGATCAATTCAAAGAAGGTCAGGTGATTGTTGGTGGAGATCTGAATTTGATTATGGATCATCATTTAGATAAATCAGGCAAGACGCAAAAGACCATGCTTCAACACAACAGGTTTTCTAAACTTCGAGAACTTTTAGGAAAATTCCACCTCCTTGACGCTTGGAGAGAGACGCACCCAGGAGAAAGAGACTATACATTTTTCTCCTCCAGACACCACTCATACTCACGCATTGATTACCTGCTAGTATCAGATAACATTTTGCCTAAACTAGCATCTACCTCCATTGGCCCATTTGTTTGGTCTGACCACGCTTATGTGGAATTCCGACTCCAAAAACAGATCAAACACCACTCGCAACGCACATGGAGACTGAACAACTCTCTTTTATTACAAGACGACATAAAAGATGATCTGAC
>NW_015247910.1:0-536 GCF_001447785.1 Gekko japonicus | reverse complement strand
TTATTGTGTGAGGCACTGTTCCTTCGGACTCAGTATTGTTTTCCCATAGAACATACAGCAGGAAGATACCTACAGGAGTGTGAGAATTTTCAGTTCAGGAGTAATAAAGCAATAACATCTGTTTTTGGCAATTTATGGATAGCATAATTTAGACAGCAAATCCTAACCATAGTTTGACAATTCAGAAGTCATGGCAAGCTGTTGTTAGTACTAAATAGAAAACTCAGAGAGAAGATGTGTATATGGCTGTCTGTAGAAGAAAAGTGAAAAATGGGCATCAGATGTTCCTAGTTGTAAATGAGAGGTGGCAGTTGCTTTCTTGAATCTTTGTATGGTCTTTTCATTCTACCTTGTTCTAGCTTGTGCAAAAGATACCAGGTTTGGTGGGGGAGAGAGTAGAGTAATAGAGAAAGGTTTTGTTTTTCTCAAGCTGGCTAGGAGTTATGAATAACCCTTACGAAGAGGACTTTCCATTCAAGTCTGTGGCAGAAAATTCTATAATGAATCTTATGCAAACTTCTCTTCAAATTAGTTTA
>NW_015247909.1:0-536 GCF_001447785.1 Gekko japonicus | reverse complement strand
TTAACTCAGTAGTCATTTACCAGTGGCACAACATCCAAGATCATAATCACCAGGAGTTCAGGTAAAAGTTATGAATGGGGAAGGTGGCCTTTGAGCCTGCATCAGTGAAAACTGTTCAAAGCCTGGCACAGACCACTTGACAACATTATATAGCAGCAGCTTAGCCAAGCCTGCAACAGGAAAGTTGAGCCCATGTTTCTAAAACACCTCCTCCCTCCTAGAAGTGGTAATGATGTGATTTTTATGCTGGAAGTGAAGTGGAACAGTGTATAGCAAAGCATATGCCACAGCTGAAATTTGCTTTTTGTGATTAGTATTAAAACAAATGCAATCTTAATCAGAATACTTTCTTGAACTGATCTTTAAGGATTCAGAGCATGCTTAGATTCTGAATTGAGAGGGACTAAATCTGAGAAGGGGGAAATTGAAATCTATTTTTCTAGGGAGGGGAAATATTTCTCAGGATACATTACCTCACCATAGACCTTTTCTGTTCCTTGTATAATTATTGCCCTGACCTGATAGCCCAGGTTTGA
>NW_015247908.1:0-536 GCF_001447785.1 Gekko japonicus | reverse complement strand
GCAAAGCAGCCAACCTGTACAAAAACTTTCAGCAATGAAAACCAAACAGCATCTAGAGAATATGCTAGCTGTATCATATGGCTGACTCTGCCCCTCGTCCTTCAGATTCCTCAGACTTGCACATCCCAGCAGGGAGAGCCCCAAACCACTTATACTGACCTTCTCTGTCATTGACCAAGATGGTGCTATGAAACACAGTGTGCACCCATGTATTTTATATGCATAATCTTTTGAGGAACACTTGCTGTGCTTGTCGGTCATGTGCCTTCCTTTGTGCTTCCCCAGCATCTTAGAAAGGATTAGGCTTTTAAAAGAGTAAGCCTCAATTTCCTCTGCTCCCACCTGTGCCACTCCTTGCCTTTTGTCACCCCTATGTAGTGGGGAGCAGCATAACTGAACCCTTAAGGAGATTGATAATACAAAGATTTGATGATATTCATTGGAGTTAGGGAGTTTTAATACCCTGAAGCCAAGTGGGGTTTGATTGATATAACAGATTAGTTAAGGCTTTTGTGTGGGGCACCACCCATTTTTTT
>NW_015247907.1:0-536 GCF_001447785.1 Gekko japonicus | reverse complement strand
TGCCCCGCTTCTCCGGTCACCGCGCCTCACACCGCTCAGCAATCCAGCACTGTACCCAGCCCCACTGACTCCGGTTCCAGCCCGGCATCACGCCCTGAGTCACCAACTCCAGTCACACCACCTCGTGGAAACAGCAGAATAGCCACCGCCCAGGGCAACCTTCCCGAATCTGACATCGCACACCCCGAGCAGTGGGAGACCTGGCTCGAATGTCTAGAGGGCTATCTCAAATTCCATGATGTCACGGCAGATGGTAAGGAAAAGGCTTTACTCATCAGCGCTTGTGGCATTGACACGCTGAGACTACTAAAGAACTTGATTGCACCTAAAACCACAAAGGGGCCTTCAAAATCCTCAAAAAGGTGCTGAACGATCATTTTGCACCCCGGCCCACAAAGTTTGCTGAACGCCTGGACTTTTTCACACGGGTCCAGGGCCCAGACGAGTCAGCCGCCGACTTCCTGGTGGGGCTTCGACGGGCAGCCACCCGGTGTGAGTTTCCAAGCCTGAGCGACACACTCCTCAACCAGTTCCTC
>NW_015247906.1:0-536 GCF_001447785.1 Gekko japonicus | reverse complement strand
GGAACCCGAATGGCGGGCGATGTGGGCACGAATGACTGAAAAGAGGCCTCCTAAAATATGCAAAAAACCCCAGAAAGTAGAAGTGTTTCATGCACAGTCTGTCCATCCATATCTTTTAATTTGTGTCATCATACTTAAAAAAAAACCCCAACTGGCGTGTTTTTATAATGTTAAGGGAATACTGCAGGACAGGTGGACACAATGATACGCAGGATTTGATGTAGTGTGTAAAATGGGCCTCAGAATATCGATGAATGAGAAGGTTCATGACTCTCTTTTGTTTCAACAGACTGAGTAGACCTTCCCGCTTAATGTGTACATTTGGGGGGAGGGTATTTTTTTTAAGCTGACACTGGCAAGAAACCGTAGGCTGGGTCTGGATACCAAGAGTAAGGGAATGTATTTTGTCATTCTGGGGTTTTTATATGCAAGGTAAAATCTTTCTGGACATTGTTTATGTCAGTTATTTTCCAGGTGTGGAGGTTCAACTTGCACAGGTGCCAACACATCAGACTTTGAGATATAATCTTAAAAAC
>NW_015247905.1:0-536 GCF_001447785.1 Gekko japonicus | reverse complement strand
GGATTTTGTGGTTTCCCTGCTGCTGGTGCAGATAAAGCATAGCAGCATCAGGGTTTTTGCTGGGAAAATGCCGTATCTTCTTAATTTTGTTATATTTTCTCCCCAATCTTTGCTGCATTTCTAATGCCATGAAATGGAAGGGAAACACTCAATAAAGGGCTGGTTTTGTTTTCTTAGATGTCGGTGGCATGCCCAATGCAACCGCCCATTTCTTCCCATATCTATGACCTACTTTGGGGTCTGTTAGATCCTCATGCCAGACTTGGTCAAATACACATTGTTTTCAAGCCAGAGATCTCCAGCTTTTTTGCTGAAACATACAGGCATTGCTACTCTTCCAAAATTTATGACCAGTAGGAGTTCCTCTGTGTACCACCTGTGATTTTCTCAAGCACGCCCCACACATATTCATGCTCATCTCAGCATTCTTTTTAGATCTTTTTAGAAAACCAGTTCTTGGGAGGCAAAACTGTGCTACCAACACCAAATGTCACAATTTTGTGAGGACTGCTGTAGATGCCTGGAATGCACACAGC
>NW_015247904.1:0-536 GCF_001447785.1 Gekko japonicus | reverse complement strand
GTGACCTCATCATGGTGGCGTGACACTCTAGGATTCCGCTAGAACTCTGTGGTTTTACCAAGTGGCACTGGACTCCTCTTTCAGAAACAGGAGGTGCCGTCCGGCATGACTGATCTTCAGGATACTGTGGCCCTTGTTTGAGGACTATACCACCTCAGGCGTGTTTGGTGGCCGGTGAAACAGGCGCTTCTGTGATCCAAGGGTTATGGAGTGGTATGTCATTGAGGCCTAGGGATGCTGGGCCTTCTACTTTTAAAAGCCAGGAATACAGTGACACAACCGTGGGCAAGCCTACACGTTCCCCAGAACTTTTTGTCAGGCCAGATGTTACAAAATTAAGGGGGGGGAACCTCCCCAGTGTTCCACCAGGTGGAGCTGTCTCAGAAAAAAGACCAGACCTTTGGAAAAGGCAGAGATCTTGTTATGTACCCTTGAACAGAATCCTCACAGTCGGGCTTAGAGGTCTACTCTTTCTCCTTGGCCCGTGCTGTCTCCCTCTTAGAGTTGCCAAGTCTTACCTTTCGTTGGAGCGGGGG
>NW_015247903.1:0-536 GCF_001447785.1 Gekko japonicus | reverse complement strand
ATTTGTGCAACAAGATTGATGTCCTGGTATAGACACTGAAGGGGCAATACTTTGGTCTGGATAATGGAAGCTAATTCATTTAGCCAGCTCATAGACTTATGCTTTTAAACACCCACTTCCCCAGCCTATCCATGGTTAGATAACAATGAAGGATGATCTCCTTTTCCTTCTCCGTGGCCTCTCCTCTACTACTACATGAATTTGGCTTCAGTATTGTCACTAAAGGGCAAGTCAAGCTGTTTCAACAAAGGGTTATCAGTGTCTTGCAAGTGGCTGCTTAGAGGTATGCAAGATAAATGAGGGGGGCTCTAACATTCTTTACAGTAGCATAAAACCTTTTTTTGTACCATTTTTACTCTACTTGAAAACAAACCTGTAAGGCGTGAAATTCCTCCCACAAGGTTTTGATTTAGAAAACCAAACATCATAAAATTCTCTTCACTGCTTTTTATATTGACTGCATAAGACAACGTCTGTGTGCTTTGACAAATTGTTTTGTAAACTGTCTTGAACTGGAACCCCTCCAAAGCTTTTTT
>NW_015247902.1:0-536 GCF_001447785.1 Gekko japonicus | reverse complement strand
GGACTGAACCTGGGACTTTTTGCATGCCATGCAGTGGCTCTTCCACTGAGCCACAGCGCCTCTCTGACAACTGAGATCCAGACTTGAAATATTGCTGTGGTGGCGGTGGGGAGCTGGCTGACAAAGAAGGGAAAATAGTAGCAATTGCTCGGAAATTATTATGGCATATTTCATAATAAAAACATATAACAAGAGGAATTCACCCCCATCAACAGCACTTCTAGGAACAAATCTAGTTCCCCTGGGGCAGAGGACGACAGCTTTACCTCCAAGAATAGACACCCACTGAATTGTCCAGGGCTAACAGATTTGCCATCACTGCAGAGGGGTCAGGAGCTGGGCTGCCCACCCAAATATTAGCACTTTACTCTGAATGCCACCAAAACAGCTTGCTGAATAAGGAGCCACAGATGCATAGAGTCTGTTAGCTGCACCCCTCGAGATTCAGTGAAGCAGTCTGTCTCAGACAGCAGATTGCTAGGGAACCACAAAGGGTTTCACATCACATCTTACTGTCACAGTCATTTTTGGGCTTC
>NW_015247901.1:0-536 GCF_001447785.1 Gekko japonicus | reverse complement strand
TTTTTTAAAGGTGGGAGATCCAGTCTCCAATCTCTTATTTAGGTTAATCCTGAGTCCCACTAAATTGAAAGGAATGCAATCTCAAACGCATAGGATTGCTGCCTATGATCAGGTCTGTAACTTTTTAAAGTGCAATGTAATACATTGCATCTTGAATTCTAATTCTGTCTTTTGTGCATTTCTTTGGTAGCTTTAGTTGGTTTGATTGCTGGTGGAACCGTGCTACTTCTGCCTGAGACTAAAGGGAGAACCTTGCCTGAAACCATCGAAGATGTAGAAAACTTCCATCGATACCACACTAGCCAGCTTAATTAATGATATGTTAAGTATTATTTTAAGTGTTATTTTATATGCTGTGTGAAAAGAATCCAACTTTGCTTACAAATGAATCTGCCAAGAAATGACAAACTGAAAGGCCTTGTATGACTCCAAGAATCATTACACTAACATATAAATGTATATTATTGTCCTCTTTTTTGTGTGTTTTAAAATGGTTGATATGGTTAATACAGCATGTTACTTAGGAAATTTACATT
>NW_015247900.1:0-536 GCF_001447785.1 Gekko japonicus | reverse complement strand
CCCTGAAAATAATGCTGGGAAATCCAACCTATGGCAGATGTTTTCCTTTATAAATCCCATAAAGCAGGTTGACCAGCTCAGATATCTTGAATGACCAGACCCAAACGCAGTGGAGAGACTGCCATGCTTGCAGAAGCTGTCTATCTGTTGTAACGATGTAATAAACACACTTTCTTGTACTTCTAAAGAGATGCCCATCAGCGTCTTTAACCCTTTTATCATTTGTGAGTGGGGTTTTTTCATTCTTCCATTCCCAAGAAAAATGTAACTTGAAAAACTTCTTGCTCGCTCTTTAACTTTTTAAAAAATTAAATTAAATTTTGAATTGGAACAAAAGCAAAACCTGCATTCCCTGCTTGGAGAGTCTGGATCTAGGAAAAGAGAAAGTGCTGTAACTCACCATACCTTGTTTCTGATTCTTAAGACTGTACTTTCCCAGGTTCCTTGGGCAACTTTATTACTAGGTCTTTCCAAAGCCCTTTCAGAGGACTAATTCTTAGTCGTTCTTGCACTTTCTGTTTTGAGGCTACATCTGT
>NW_015247899.1:0-537 GCF_001447785.1 Gekko japonicus | reverse complement strand
GCTAATCTCGAGTGCGACCTTTCATGAATTCAGTTCCGCACTGCGTGGTGCTTGCGATGTGAGTAAATCACATCCATTGATGGTGTGTGTGTGTATGCAGAGGTTCTGTGTGGTTTTTTTGCAAATGTGCTGGCTGCATGCGCACGGAATGCAAAAATATCAGTGCGTCAGGTCGAATCGGGTGCCTAATGAGACGTCAGCTTGAAAGCAGCGCTATCATCTTGGAGAGAAACAGGGATGCAGGAACCTGCATTATGTGGGTGTGGGTAAGGAGGTGGAATTATTTTCAGCGTTTGACCTTCCTCTTTTATACCTTTATGCTCCCACAGATGCGGCAGGCTTAGCTGCAGAAATAATCTCTGCATTCCAAAATCCTTCATGTCGACAAAATCTGCTTAGGGGAACTCTTGACAGAATGGATGGGGAGACTGGGGAAAACGGGAAGCTAATATGAAAAGCGCTGGTAGAATTCTGGAACGGAGAGAGCAGCGCGACTCATCTTACAGTGCAATCAGGGCCGGCTCGCTCACTAGGCGA
>NW_015247898.1:0-537 GCF_001447785.1 Gekko japonicus | reverse complement strand
ATAGTGGAGGAGGAGAAATTGAGGACCCCCCATTTGTATATATTATAATACAATACATTTCAAGTAAGCACCATCTTTTGACTTGGGGTGGTGGCTTATTGGCAAAGCTCTTTCTTTGCATGCAGATAGTCCCAGATTCTGTTCCTGGCCTTTCCAGTTAAATCTCTTCAGGTAGCAGATGTTGAAAGTCATTGGAAGAGGATATTTTTTTTGGATATGTATTAAAATGAAAAATGTGAAGAGCATTTAGATAATATGCTTTGTTCGGTACTTGCATTCTTATGTTACAAGCAGAGAGCCAGAAGGCCAAACATACAGTGGTCCCAGACGAGCTGTGCAATACATTACCCACGAAATCAAACACAGCCATGAATGTAAAGGGGTTCAGTAAGCTTCCTTTGTCATTTACAAAAACATAAAGTTTGCATTGCCAAAGGTGGGCAACGTGGCTGGGGGCTTGTGTTTACCCACTGCACAGGCTTTTACAAGGCAGGGGATAAATTTGGTGATGTTCACTTCCAGGGATCAGCCATACAG
>NW_015247897.1:0-537 GCF_001447785.1 Gekko japonicus | reverse complement strand
TCCCCCCCCAACTTAACTTTATGGGACTACCCAGTTGCCATGGAGTCCAAGTAGGTATATTTTTCCTATTCTAAATGTGGCTTCAGGAAGGGGTTTTGTGCCATTGTATGTTAGGTTTTCATTTCATTGGTTTCAATTGGCATGAGTGTTTCAGCTAGTAAAATGAGTGGGCTTTGGAAGGAAGAAGAGACAGAACGGACTACGGCAAGACCCAGAGGTGCAGGAATGGTAAAGGTAGGCTTACCCTTAGCCTCTCATGACTTACTGGCATGAGCAAACCTGGCACAGGAAGCCCACCTCTGGCTTTGATGGCCTCACTGAGCTGTAGCCCTGTCTATGGACAAAGGGGAACTGATGATGTCATTAGGATTTCCTTTGAGGTATATGGGTACTGAAGAGCCAAAAGCAGTCATATTACTCATCTGATGTTTGAAGCAGGGGTAGAAAGTGGACTATTCAGTCTTTTACATCTCAATCAGGTAGCAAGTAAACTGAGTTAGGGGAAGCATATTATAATCCAGGGGTGTCAAACATACG
>NW_015247896.1:0-537 GCF_001447785.1 Gekko japonicus | reverse complement strand
TGAATCAGACCCTTGGCCCATCAAAGGCAGCCTTGTCCACTCAAGACTCTTTCTCCAGGGTCTGAGGCAGAGAGAGGTCTTCCCCATCACCCCCTGCCAAATCCTTTGACTGGAGATACTGGGGATTGGACCCTGGACCTTTTGCATGCCAACCAGATGCGCTCCCACTGAGCCACAGCCCTTCCTTCATCTCTCCCTGTCTCTGAAATAAAAAACATAACAGGAAACTGCCGGCTGACTATCCTGCTAAAATACAGGGATTGGCAAACTTGCCGGCTCTGTTTGGAGTCGACTGTATTTATGAGCTTTTCCAGAGGACCCTTTGGGAGGAAGGCTAACCCGATACCGTGAGTTTTCACCAGCTGGTAATACTGGCTGCATCCTAGCACTGCCTTTTCAATGGCTTCTCCAACCCAAAGGGCAATTGTTTTGTACTCGTCCTGGATATCTATCTCGGCTCAGGCATCCATGTGCCTCTTGGATGCCAAGGCCCTTAGGGGCTGATTGTTAAAGGCAGGCGGTTCCTGAGCAGCTGTC
>NW_015247895.1:0-537 GCF_001447785.1 Gekko japonicus | reverse complement strand
CCGCAGGAAATGACCCCTGCTTCCTCCTATGATGGAATCAGAGGCCTTCCCCTGAACCATGGCATTGGTTAAAAAAAAATCCAAATTCATCTTATCCCCTAGACAAAATGTGCAAAGCGCTCTTTTCCAAATCTACATAATGTATTCCAATTACAGATTTCTTGCTTTCTGGATACAGATTTCTGAGAGCAAAATTCTAAGGATTTCAAATAAGAGTTTGAATGTCATCCTTGTTCTCCCTTCTTGCTAGGTCTATTGCTTAAACAACCATGTCTCTTTAATTAATTGAATAAATCTCTGTATCTCTGCATAAGAATGAAAGAGTTTTGACCGGGGAAGAATATGTTGTGTTATTACACCCAGCATTATGTGTCTCAGAGGCAATCAAAGTATGCCTCTTTTAAACATGTAATGTTTTTAAGAACTATTTCTATAATATGGGTTGCCCATATTTTTGGAGCACCTGTTCGACAATACTTCATTGTTATTATTTTATTCCGTCACAGTTTTTTAAAATACTTAAACCGCTAAAAGAGC
>NW_015247894.1:0-537 GCF_001447785.1 Gekko japonicus | reverse complement strand
ACACATCCTGGAAAATATACAGCAACTAAGCTATATTGTTTGTTAAAATTCTAATACAACCTGAATTTATTACAAAGCAGTATTTCAAAGGATTTTAAAAGTCGATTGTTTTTATTTAGATTACAGGAGTGAGAATTTCATTCTGGCTCAAAATTTATAGGCCTTTGTATAGGCCAAACCAAATAAAAGTTACATATGCCATCGTTATCAGTTCTAGGTTCAGACTCCAATATGAGCAGTTACCAAAGGAGAACGCGAGGTGTCTTTAGGGGGGAGCTAGGTGACAAAAACAAGAACTGGGAAAAGAGCAATTAAGATGTTGTGCTGTCCACCCAAACAGTGTTTTAAGAACATTAATTGTTCTTAATGCCCAGACCTGGTGGATTTTTTTTTTGTTTGAGTGGCTGACCCCTGCCCCCATGCCACAGATCTTTTCTGAAATTTTCTTCATGTTTAAAAGTTTGCAATGTGACATAGATTGGTCTTTCTCAGAGGACCTTAGGGAATGTAAAGTTAGCTACATGACTGTGTTTGGAT
>NW_015247893.1:0-537 GCF_001447785.1 Gekko japonicus | reverse complement strand
TCAGGTCAGTAGCTCTCCCAGGATCAGAACTGTGCCCTGCCCTCCTCCTCAGCCTCGTAGGACAGTTTCCTTTTGAAGGGTCTTGCTGCCCCCTGACACTCCTTTCCCCCAGCCCCCTTGGTTCCCACATCCTAACCAATCCCTGGGGCTGCGATGGTTCACTGCTCACCCTTTTCCTCTTCCTGGCCACCAGTCAGCCCTTCCTCCTCCCAGCCTTCCCTGCCCCATTGGCTGGGCCTGGACTTTGGCTAAGGTCGGCAACTGAGCCTCTGGGGGCCCACCTCCGTTCTCCACTGCCTGGCGGTAGGGCCTGGGCTGCTGCTGCTGCTACCAGGCCCAGCTACGCATGGGCTGTCTCCCCTGACTCTGCCTTGTTCCGTGTCTGCCCGGGGATGCTCTCAGGCTGGGCCCCACCTGATTCTTCCCCCCCCCCAGGGCCTCCTACCTGTCAGGGCCCTGGGCATCAGGTAGGGGCTGCACAGACCAGTCTCCAGACCTACCTTCAGACCCTGGTGTAGAGATGTAAAATTTCCGGAA
>NW_015247892.1:0-537 GCF_001447785.1 Gekko japonicus | reverse complement strand
ATCGTATGGACACCCTGGACAGTTGGAATCCAAGGGACCAGCCAGAGAGACCCCTGTTGGAAGGTTGTGAAGATTATTTGGACTCCTTCTTTGGCCCTACGTTGCTTTATTTATTGCCTCGTTAATGTATCTTTGAGCTTATATGCACAACTATCACTTGAGCACTGAAGAAGGCCACTTTGGCCGAAACACGTCTGGTCGCAATAGGTCCCACTGGTGTATGTTGTACACTTTTATGCAGTATTGAGGCTACAATTGGACCTATAATTGTTTTTAACTACTTGATAATGAATGCATGTATTTTTTTAAAAATAGTTAAGTTACAATTATAGTTTTTAGCCATTGGCCCCCTACTTTGTATGTAACTATTTTTTCAGGTACTTGATTCATTTGTTTGGGTTGAGTCTCCCCCTCCCCTTTCCCCCCTCTTCTTCTAGGATTCTGAGTACGTCTATTTAGGATGAGAACTCTCAGTGAGTTTTTTCGCTGTGCAGAGATCTGAACACGGGTTACATAAGAACATAAGAGAAACCAATG
>NW_015247891.1:0-537 GCF_001447785.1 Gekko japonicus | reverse complement strand
CTTGGCAAAGCAGTTCAGAATCCATGCTCCGGTGTCTTATATTTCTTTGTTGCCACGGGGGAGTAGCAAACTACCGGCTGCTCATGTGACGCTGAAGGAGGTATATTCTTAGCTCAGTGTGTGGGGATTCATCCACCTCACTCCCATTAACATTTAAAGGATTGCCTCTGCTTTCCTGGCTCTGCCGTTTCCAGCTGCCTCGGAAACAGCTGCAGAGGGATCCTATGTCACTGTCGCCCCATCCAAATGTTCGGAACGTCTCTTACTTAATGATGAGAAATAATTCTCATATCTGCCCACCTGGAGAGGGAGTGAAAAGAACTGATATCCCCCCCACCTTCAACAGCCATTAAACTCCTTTCAATTTAGTAATGAGAAATGAACTAAAGCTATAAATAAAGCAGATAGATCTGACAGTAATTGGTTTTCTATCGAAAAACAAGGAAATCAAAAAACAAACAAAACCCCCCTACACTCAGGCTTTTTGAAATCTCACCCCAGCTAGAAACCTACAGGGGCCCCGGTCACACGGGCCGG
>NW_015247890.1:0-537 GCF_001447785.1 Gekko japonicus | reverse complement strand
ACTAGTTCCTAGTTCTCAAAGCTGCAGTGGTGCTACTGGTGCCTCAGGAGCTCACCTTGGATCGAGGCCGCGGGCGTAGGCCACGCTGGTCACGACTTACTGCACCGGCACTGGTTGAGATCAGGACGAGGCCTAACGTCGTGTTGGTGTCGGATGCCCCCTTCCGTTTGCGGCTCCGCAGTCAGTGGCTTGAGTGGTGAATCTTTTGCGGCCCAATTTGGTGGGAGAGCAGTTCTGTTCTTGAAGAATCCAGACGCCGTCCTTCCCATTTTGGGGTGGACGGAAACACCCCAGTCCCCTGCCTCTCTTCTAGCATCTTTTCTGGACAGTTCTGAAACTTACCAGTCATCTCTGCTCTCTTGGTACGTAGGTGTGATGCTGCCCCCTTGTGTCATCGAGCAGTTACTGCAGATACATCAGCTGGGGGGGGTGTTCAGTCCCCCGCAGAGAGGTGGGGCTTGGCTGTGGGTGGGCAGAGCATCTGGGATATGCTCCAGTGTGGGGAGCCTTTCCTGCTCCCCCCCCCCCCCCCCCTCT
>NW_015247889.1:0-537 GCF_001447785.1 Gekko japonicus | reverse complement strand
AGAATACAGAGCATCACTGCGCCACTGTATTATAGTTATATTGCCTCTGCGAGAAAACGATTCGACAGCCTTACCCCTCTTCAGATATTTAGGTTACTAACATACCATCATGGATAAGCACCACACAACTTGCACATAAAATTTCCCACACAATATTATGATAGAACATTTATGTAAAATTAAACAGACGTAAATTGAAGAGCTCTTTAGGCAGATAAATCCAAACGATACTATCTTAAATAAATAGCTGGGCCTGATTCAGAGAGCTACTTTACTTGCACTCACTTGTACCAAGTGAGCTGCTCTTCCCTCCTAGTGGAACAACAAGTCCACACACCCACCAATATGACATATCACAAACAGCTTTTGAAATCTCATTCCTTTTCCAAAGGTATTTTGCCAAGTATTATAGGAGTCCACTTGCTCGGATCCAAAGCACTCTGAAGTGTCCAGGACGAGACCACTCCATTCTTTACAACACACCCTTTATTCTTGACACACAAGAAATGCATGAATGGCAACTAAAAAAAAAAAAAA
>NW_015247888.1:0-537 GCF_001447785.1 Gekko japonicus | reverse complement strand
AAAGGACACACCTACACAGAAACTTCCAGAAGGCAGACTACCAGTTCTGGTTCTCCTCGTACACAATGATCCACGCTGAAAGACAAAAGTTCTCCTCGTCTAAATAGTTCCGATCAGCCAAGCGAAGCTTTCCCGATATGTTGGGGGGGGGGGAAGCTTCCACACAGAGTAGACTCAAGTGGGGAGGGGGACCCTCCGCGTCCTCCTCAGCCCCAGGCTCAGATGAGGAAAATGATGTCATCCGACATCATGAGCTGGTTGTCGTCTTGCATCTGCTCCAGCGCCACCTTCACCTCAGAAGACGAGAAGGGCTGCGGCCTGTCCTGGTTGATGGACTTCATCAGGGTCTTCAGAGCCACCGACTGCGCGTGGCTGGAGCGGAACACGTCCAGGAGGGCGGCTTTGAATTCCTTCAGCCTGCGTGAGGAGGAGAAAACGGTGTGAACGATATAGTCCGTCCAGTACCTCACGAGCCGCTTGCTTCTCCAGATGGGAAGCAGACAGGGACCGTTTAATCCCTTATGAAGACGAGGAAGA
>NW_015247887.1:0-537 GCF_001447785.1 Gekko japonicus | reverse complement strand
TTCCAAAGATGAGGGGCCACCACTGAAAAGGCATATTTATATTTGTACGGCTGTATCAGCATATCGGTAATCACAACTAACTAATAATCCAGTCCTGACCCTGATAGAGTAGAAGGTAGTGTAATGACTTGAACAGTTGTGGCGCTCTTCTCTGGCATGGATACAACTGAAAGTCTGGCCAAGATCACTGTAGGATGTGTACCTCTGACACAGGTGACAGGCCCACCCTCAAAAGGGGCTCTTCTGCAGTGCACAATCTGCATGTGATGGAGAGTTATCCGAACCCCCCAGAGTGTTAGGACAGTGAAAAATACTGAGTTTCGACAACTGGCATAGTGATGAGCTCATACTTTATTGATTAGCAGGAACAAGAGAAAGACAAAATAGCCGGTCCGAAACTGGCTTATATCCATGGTAACTCAGACACCAATCGCACCCCCATTCCCCGTGATATGTTCTATCTACACTCCCTGGTCCCCATAGGTATATTTCAGGATCCGCATGAGCCCATTTGTCCGCATTAGGATCCAACCAGTC
>NW_015247886.1:0-537 GCF_001447785.1 Gekko japonicus | reverse complement strand
TCCTGCAGGAAATGACCCCTGCTCCTCACAGGCCCAGTAAAGGTTTCCTTCATGATTAAATGAAATTGTAAGTATGGAATAGAATTGGAAAGAGGGGGCAAGGTAGTTAGAAGGTGGAACCAAGAAAACAATGGTTGGGAATATTTATAAGGCACAGGTAGTGCTTTGAAAACCTATTTCCTATCTCAATGATGAACTCTAGAATTCACTGTTAAATACAAAAGCCACAGTTAACACTCGAAAGAATGAAAAGGTGAGTTTTCATTTGATTTAGCGGACATTACCTCAAGAGCTCTTTGGAACAATACAGTTTCACTGTGGCAGCATTCCAGTGAGTGAGTGTAATATAAGTAAATACTATTGTCTTCAGGATCTCGTTTCTTAAAAACAGTTCCTAAACACATAAGTGAAATGCATAAGTGAAGCCCTTATCTCCCTGATTGTTGCCTCTTTTCCCAAGCTGACAAAAATCTACCTCATGCCACGCTTCAGGAGAGCAACACGGAGAGAGGTGATGTGAAAATTTGTCATTTCCTT
>NW_015247885.1:0-537 GCF_001447785.1 Gekko japonicus | reverse complement strand
GTGTCAGTGACAGAGCTCCCTCCCACACATGGGAATGTTCTACACACTTTCCTCTATCACTTTTCCCTTTGGTGCATGCTCTGCAGTAACTCTGTGTTGGCTCTCTGGGATCATGGCTGCTCTGGAGACTCACTACTCTCTTTTGTTGTTGTTCATACATGTGCTATAGCCATTCACAAGACTGTTATAGTGATTTAGTTTGGAAACCCAGATAGAGAAAAACCTCAACACGGAAGCAGCCTGTGATGATTTTTCTCTTAAATTAGTTCTCTTAAATGGCTAAAATGGCATGAGAGGTTTCTATACCTTTGCTGGGCACTGCCCACACATTTCCAAGATCTTTTCCACTTTCCTGAAAGACTGAGAGCCTTTTTTCTAAAATAATAAAGCCAAGCTTTGCCAGGGCATTAATATTTCTTTTCTTCACCAAGTACCGATCGCATTTCTGTGATGGACTCTAATTTCTCTCTGTCTGTGTCACATCTGTGTAGGCCTCCCATTTACCTGCCGAGTGTGGGGAATTACCTGCCCCCAGCC
>NW_015247884.1:0-537 GCF_001447785.1 Gekko japonicus | reverse complement strand
AGCTGTCCGTGACTCTGGCAGTCAAAAGATTTTCATTACAGTGAGGCCAGAGACGGTTTTCTGCTTGGCAATCACCTGAGGCGAACTTGAAGTGGACTAGGACAGAGGCAGGCTGGGAGTTGGCTCTGCAGCCAATGCCCGCTTGTTCCTCACCAGATGATGCAAGTGTGAGAAGAGCTGTGTGGAATTTTTCAGAACGTCCCTTCAAGTGCTCTTCTCCAACATCCCTCCCTCGCCTGTTCTCGATGGCAAAACCTTCATCCTTCCCTTTTCTTTCTTTAAATAGAAACGGAGATGGTCATTCCTCATAACCCAAAAAGCAACTGCTATTACGTAAGGCTGGAACTGGACACAATTTTTTTTAAAAAGAAATCAGTTCCTGGCAGTGAGCGAGTTGTGAAAAATGCCAGAGTAAGAGAAAAATTAAAGCAGGAAAATTCATGCCTCCTCTTCTATTATGTTGAAAGGCAAAACTAAGTTAAAGGATAGGAGGGGAAAGTATATAGTCACTGTGCACTGGGCTTGGAATGAATACTG
>NW_015247883.1:0-537 GCF_001447785.1 Gekko japonicus | reverse complement strand
GCATTGGCTTCTCTGATGTTTTTATGTTCGTGATGCCTGGAGACTCCCTGTTTTCTGGGGGAACCGACGGTTCCGCGCCAAAAAGACTTCTTTCCGTGCAGTCATAAACACCCTTCCCCAGCTAATTAACGACTTCATTTCGGCAGCCCGCTGGATCCTTTATTGATCCTTCCCTCCCAGGACGCTGCACAGACCACAGAGACGGGAGCGCTGCGCGGCACTCTGATGTGGCTGGCAGCTTCCCTCACAAAGAAGCCACAGCCCCTGAGTCAGAGGAGGCTCCAAGAGTGGTCCTGGCCCGTTTGGAGGGAGCGTACCCAGCGTACACCCCCACACTGTCCCCAGTTGCCCCCACGTCAGCAGCTCCGGCCTGGGAAATTCATGGGGGTTTCGGGGATGGGTGGGGGAGGACGCCGAGGGGAGAGACAATGCCGTTCTAGGACTTCTGTTGCTCCTAGTCTCTGTGGTTAACCACAGAGTCCTCCCCCTGAAGCTGCCGTTTCCTCCAGGTAGGGTTGCCACCAGTGTTCCCTCTAA
>NW_015247882.1:0-537 GCF_001447785.1 Gekko japonicus | reverse complement strand
GATAGAAATCGAAATAAATAAATAAATTTGTAGTGCTTCTTCAGGCTTGCATATTCTGGTACAAGCTGAAAATTAAATTGGATACCTGCATTCCATTGTAACAGTGGAAGGGCGCAGATAGATGCAGGTATGATGGCACGGAATGTTCATAAACATTCAAAGAGCCCTGGATTTTTATTGTTTATTTATTTTAAAATATTTTTGTGCTGCCTTTCTACCCGATCAGGATCCCCAAAGGCAGTGAACAAGGGAACATTAAAACATTTCAGCAATTAAAAACCTTAAAAATGATAAAATAAATCAATAAATACTCAAACCAATAATAATTGTTGGGGGTATGCGAAAAAAAAGTCTTCACCCGCTGGTGGAGGACATTGATTTAGGGAGATGGACGAATCTCCATGGGGAGGGAGGGCCAAAGATTTGAGGAATCTTTTCCTTGGGTTGCCACCCGTTGAACCTCAGATGGCGGGGCAACTGAAGCAGTTGAAATGTTTGCAGTCTAACTTCTGTGCAAGATGGGGGAGGGGGGAAGTT
>NW_015247881.1:0-537 GCF_001447785.1 Gekko japonicus | reverse complement strand
TCATCACAGTCCTTCTTGTCTTCACAGCATCAGATCAGATCATCCACATAAGTCGGAATGTCTGTCCATTTGCCGTCTCCGTCTCCTGACCGTAGGCAGAGTTCTGCCCTGCCTTCTTCAGATCTGTCATCGATGAGCACTGGATTCAAATGTTCATTTCACGGTCTTGCGGCCTTTTCTAGAACATAGCTTCTCTTTTTGAAGTTTACACATGAGTTGCTCGTCCTTGGGTTTTTCAATACCTGTTGGCTGTTCCATGGAGACATGTTCCTCGATTTCTCCATGTCGGAAAGCCGTCCTTATGTCGAGATATTCCACCTGCATCTTTTCAGCTGCTACTATGCTCAAGCGTGTTCTTATCCCTCAAAACTGATGCAAAGGTCTCGTGGTGGTAGTCTTCCCCATTCTTAGCAACTGATTTGGCTTGGCATCTATGTATTTCCCCTTCTGCATCATACTTGGTTTTGAAGATCCACTTGCATCCTGCTGCCTTTTTCCTGGGTGGCAACCAGTTTGGTGTAGCGGTTAGGAGAGCGG
>NW_015247880.1:0-537 GCF_001447785.1 Gekko japonicus | reverse complement strand
CCATATTGTTTTAGTGGAGGATGTTTGTGCAGCTGTTTCATGATGTTCTGGCTCTGAGGTTTCACAGGTTTGTGGCCTGTATGTCGGGCTCCTCAGAAACCCAATGCCTGTCACTCTTAGCATCTTGAAGGAAAATAATGAGATCATGTGCCTTTCAACCATAATCTGGGACCGTGGGGCTTCCCCACCGGTCTCATCTAGTTATGAAAACCCTGACTTACTTAGCTTCAGCAAGGTTTCTGGATCATGTGCCTTCTCATATTCGGGGCCCATAACCTCTTCTGCTGCCTTTCCATGGCTGTAGGTCTTCCAAGACTTCTCTTTTGGTAATTCCAGCACTGTGCCGAGGTGGTAGAGCAAAGGTGTTTCCTGGTAGATTTCCTCCATCTTCTCCCAAGGCTGTGGATGTCTCCCTGAGGCACCTCAGCCTTATTTGAAAGCTCTGCAAGACCTGTGTGGTGTGGCTCTTATTGGGCAGGATCAAGCTCTTACTGGGGTAGTGATAGTGTAGTGTACTCAATAGCTGTCATTAAATGC
>NW_015247879.1:0-537 GCF_001447785.1 Gekko japonicus | reverse complement strand
ATAAAAATTACACATTATTATAAATCAGGTTACATTGGGCATCATAATAGTGTATCTTGTGTAGAAGAAGCACCAATTAAAGACAATATTTCCTGTTCAGGAATCGTAGAAAATCCTAAAATCAACAGGGTAATAGCTAAATAGCTATACAAGGGAGAAAGTATGGAAACAGACTAGAAGAGGATTTAGTCTCATAGGACATGCAACACAATAGCATTTATTTGAATGTCATTTGATGTAATATCTCTGAAGCATCTGCTACTCTTGATAGAGAACTTTGTGTTTTATCCATTAATGGGTCAAGGTTAGATCAAAGTAATTGTTGCTCACAAAAAGGGGGCTCCAATTAATCCCATAAGTATGCTTATAGTACTCAATAACTCGCTTTGCTGATTCTCTTTATTGTATGAAGAGCAGTATTAAAGAGCCCTTTAGTTTGATCTAAGCATCTATCCTAAACGACAACTGACACAGTAACTAGGTTTTCAAGGTTTTATTGAGAATTCAATAGGTTAATCACCTCAGAATCTCCCCCCC
>NW_015247878.1:0-538 GCF_001447785.1 Gekko japonicus | reverse complement strand
TGGACTAGATGACCTGCAAGGTCCCTTCGTACTGCAACATTCTATGATTCTATGTGTGTGTGTCTGGATACAAATGAAATGATGGAACAGAAAGCTCGTCAAAGTGTGGATGCTCCAATTCCACAAATAATGTTTAGAAATCCACAACTGGCATTAAGAAGGAGGAAAGAAATGAAGTGCAGAAATGAACTTCTGGAACCATTAATTCCAGAGGCAAATCTGAACTCAGGGACTAGCTCTTGCGTCAAGCCCCAGTGCTATCTCTGTCATAGCCACTCAAGTGTGCAACCCAGCCAAATCAGCCATACCATCAAAGGTGCATTTACATGTATATCATGTCACCTAATGAGCTGGACCCAACCAGCTTTTCCACTGGTTGAACAAAGGGAGCAAGGAACTCTGACTACCAAAATGGCTCTTCTGAGGATCTTGGCACCTGCATGGACAAAACAGAAGCCATGGGGAACAAGACCTGTATTAAGGAGGGGAATTAGGTCCAAAAAACTGTGAAAAAACTGGCAGGATTAAACCCACTATA
>NW_015247877.1:0-537 GCF_001447785.1 Gekko japonicus | reverse complement strand
TTGTAGATCCCCGCTACAAAATACACAACTCCTTCACATTTTATGTTCCTCTCCTGAGGGAACCTTCCCAAAAGTCCATCCTCACAATCTTTGTGCCCCCTGTTAAGTGTGCCCCCACCAAAACCCAAAAATTGGTCATTTGTACTTTGTAGGCCCTTTACACCCCAAAAGTAAAGGACATCATATAACACCTCCTAAAGCATCTTTATCCACATATATTGTGCCTCTCAAAAGATCCCCTCAAATTCGTGTTCCCTTAAGTTCCCCCCCTTTTTTGTCCCTTAAGTACGTAAGCCATTGCATACTTTCCCACAATTTCTCTAGTTGCTTGTTTTAAAGATGAGTGCATTTCCCAACATTTTAGTTACCATTTTTCCTAACTCCATTTTTCACTCTGTTGCCTCAGAGACCCTTACAAATTGCCTTAGCAGCCTGTGGGTTCCCACCACACCCCCAAAACATGTACAACTTGCTGTGCTGAGACCCCAAAATATATGTTTGACAATCTCTAGGTGGGGCCTGGAGAACTCCTTGAAT
>NW_015247876.1:0-537 GCF_001447785.1 Gekko japonicus | reverse complement strand
TTTTGGCTCCACTGAAGAGAGTTGAGGACTAAGAAAGTTCAGGCATGTCTACCTATTTTTAACCATCCTTATTGTTTAATGCCAGGACTGAGCAGGAAACTTTCAGAGAATTGGCAACTAGTAAATAAAGTAGTCCACAGGCAGTTTCCTACAGCAAGTGTACGTTCACAATAATATAAATGTTCAACAAAAAATAGGCCAAGCAGGTACTTCCTTGGACAAGAGCCTTTCTATGCACACATCAGAACTGATTTTTGTCCTTCCAATCCACATTTACCATCAGCCTGTGCCATAGGGAACCACTTAGCTGCCCACCATGCAACATCACCTCTGTTGATGATAAGCGTCAGAGTGTCTGCTGGGCTGTGCCAGCTCAATACATGTTTCTGCTTGCTGGGATTAGCTTCTCTGGCAGGAGCGTCAGAGAAACAGAGGAGATGGTAGTGGAAGAGGAAATAGCTGGATGGACAGGACTGGAAGTTGCCGTACCCCTCAAATCACTTACTTGAGATTAATTAAGTAGTTATCATATGGCGT
>NW_015247875.1:0-537 GCF_001447785.1 Gekko japonicus | reverse complement strand
TTCAATCTCCTCCTCCTCCTCCTCTTCCCAACTGAGTTCCAAGGCTGCCCCATGCATCACACATTGCAGTAGTCTAGCCTCAAGTTTACCAAGGCATGATTAATCAGGGCTAGGTCTTTCAGCCCCACGAACAGCCACAGCTTTCAAGCCAGCCTAAGTTGGAATGAGGCACTCTGGGATACCTCTGCTACCTTCTCCCTCAAACAGCCGTCCCAAGCTGCCAACCTGCTCCTTGAAGGGGACGGTCCCCTCACCCAAAACAGTTTGCCACTTTCACATCAGAACAAAATAAGAAGTCAGTTCAGTTAAAAACAACAACAACAACTGGAGAGGGCTCACCACCCATCTCCTTGAGCACCTTCTTCAAGAATGAGAATTTGGACACTGGGCAGAGATTACTGAAACCCTGAGGGTCCAAAGGTGACTTTTTTCCAACCGAGGCTCTGAAGAAAGGCAATTTTTCTTTGGCGGCTCGACATCAGCAAAGACGTCACCATGGCTGATTTTACACAAGGAGCTGCGCTGCCGTTGCCTCCC
>NW_015247874.1:0-537 GCF_001447785.1 Gekko japonicus | reverse complement strand
TCTTAACCACTACATCAAACTGGCTGTCATATATACAGCCCAACGTTCTGGGATGGGATGAGATGCAATGGCCCAGTTCATGAATAGAAGTTTGTTGTTAGAATATGATCTCGAGAGAGAGCCCCGCCATGAGGCTGTGCAGAATGACCCGCCATCCCTGCTCTGTCTCTGTAGAATAAGAATTTGAAGTATAGTTCTGTTGGATCTGGACTGGAGAGAAACCTTTGTACATCTGAGGAGAGAGACTTTGGCCCTTCCCCATATCAGACTCAGGAAGACTTCACTGGTGGGGAAAGAGCAGATGTCAGAGATGTTTCCTTCATAAACTAGGAAATGTAGTTTTGATCTTTAATCAGTTTACTCTCCAGTGATTCCATCTACACCAAATATTTCAATGTTTGTTTCAAAATAGCTTGTGGAAAAAAATGAATGGCAATTTCTATGGCATTTTAACACCCGCACAAACCAAAATGCATTTACAGACCTCTCTCTCTCTCCATATATGGTATATTTGTCTGATCCAGCAGGGTTCTTCTG
>NW_015247873.1:0-537 GCF_001447785.1 Gekko japonicus | reverse complement strand
GAATGGAAGACAAGCATTTCAGCTCTAACAGCACAGGTCTACAGTGGCCATTGAGCGTCTCACCATGTTTGAAGTAAGTTGAGGGCCAGTTCCTGTGTGATGAGCAGGGGAATGTGGGCTGTTATGGAGGGCTGCCTGGTAGTGATGTCACAGGAAGTCACCCCCACTGACAAAACCCTTCAAAGATTTCTTCCTTCCATTCTTACTGGACTACTGCAAAAGCAGCCACATCACAGCAGCTGCCATGCTGGGAAGGAAGGGGGCCATAGTAACGATCTCCGGTGTAACAATATTGTGAACTGTGGGGTTTACATCAGCTCTTTGAGAATCCAAAGGGATTTGCACCTGTAGCCTTCCATTAACCAACCAGTTCAGGTATCAGACCCATAAGCACAGAGGACTTGCTTGTTCTTACTGAGGCAAACAGATGTGTGGTGAGAATTTATCTTTCTCCCATAATTGTTTATGGTTTTCCTGCTTCAAAGAGCCTCTCTGGACCCCATTCTGAAAACCACTTTTGAAGAGGAAATGGGGGGG
>NW_015247872.1:0-537 GCF_001447785.1 Gekko japonicus | reverse complement strand
AGAAGTATGACACTATGAAATCACAAAGACACCTAAAATGTTAGCCTATGCTTTTGAGGAGTGTGAAAATAATATATAGCATTGCATTCCATCAGCCATCAAGGAAAAAGGCTTTGGTTATAGTTCAAATATTAGCACTTTGTTCGTTTATCTCATGCACCTAAATTCTTCCCTTAAGACATGTTGCCCATGGCCAGTGGGCACCCATTTGTAGTCTTTGCACTGAGGGCAGCTCAATCTTGGTTCAGATTTATTTAGATACTCCAAAATATCTCATTTTTCTAACAGATGTAAGTGATGAGGCTTAAGACTGCCAGGATATTATGTTCTCATGACCCTTTGGTCCTTTGCCATGAAATTCTTTTTCCCCCTGTAGTGAGAGGTTCTAAGATCTCAACCTGCTTGAGCATTGTGCCTCTTCATTCCTTTAGGCCAAAGACAGGATTTGAACAGAGGGAAAACAGAGAGAGTTGCCAAGAGCCAACATGGCTCCCCAGAAAAACATTTCTTTGAAAGCCAGCATGGTGTAGTAGTTAG
>NW_015247871.1:0-537 GCF_001447785.1 Gekko japonicus | reverse complement strand
TACTACTACTACTACTACTACTGATGTTGGACTCACAGATTTTGAGTCAGAACCGAAGGGTAGATGGCCAACAATTTTGTGGTTTGTCTGCTCTTCTTTATAATGGACAGGAACTCATTGGTAGATTGGGCATATAGTGTTTTCTTCAAAAAGGGAAGGTCCTCGAGCCTCGCCTGAGTATCGATCAGCAAGGTGGTGTTGCAAAGCCATGAGTGGCATCTCAGGACGACGGATGAGGCCATAGTTCTCACAGAGATATCAGCTGCATGCTTACCCATGTTTATCTCCTGCTTGGAGAGCTTAAACTGCTTGGATCAGTTTAGCTTTTTAGATCATCAGTTAGCTGATGATAGGTTCTTTCACAAAATAGCTGAAAGCCACCCATTATGGTCTGGTAGTTTGCAATTCTAAAGTTTAACGCTGAGGAGGAATAAAGCTTTGTGCCCAGCATGTCAACACATTGACTCTTTCGATTCGAGGGGGAGGTGTGCTGCCCAGGTCTGTGACATGCCTACTTGTCCTTGATTATAATGGAGG
>NW_015247870.1:0-537 GCF_001447785.1 Gekko japonicus | reverse complement strand
TAAAACATTTTTGTGGGCCCCTAAAAGTAATGGGGGTCCAAGGCACTGTGCCTACTGTTACTTCCGAAGCTACTCATGGATTTGAGCACGTTCAAATTTCATCTGCTTATTTTATATTTTGCTTTGCAATGCAGACAGTCTCACATACACATAACACTTCCCCCATCCTCCAACATTTAAGTCAACGAAACAACAGTTCATAAACTATTTCCTATTGTGCTGCCTGAGGGGAGTGCTTCACATTAATTGTAATCCAAACTTGGTTTACATACATAAGTTGTGGCATGGCCGATTTTGAAAATCTGTTTCTTCATGGTTTGATAGCCCACATAGCATTGCAGTGATAATATATGTAAACACTGTATCGGCGATAATGTATGTAAACCTCAAGTGTACATTTAGTTTTGAGCTCACACCAGCAGCTATGATGTGTGTGTGTAATGTTGGCCTAGGAAGTAGTCACATGATGTAGACAAACCATGTGATTAAAGCTTACATATGTTATCACAGCTATGTAGGTCTCCAAGCAGGCAGAAA
>NW_015247869.1:0-537 GCF_001447785.1 Gekko japonicus | reverse complement strand
GTTCCCATCTGCAAGACTGCAATTTATTCCCATTTTATGTTAAAAATTTATATTGTCCCTTTCAACTGTGGAGGTCTTCAAGGTAGCTCACAACTGAGTTTGATCAAAGAAGTTTTCAGTGTCAGGAAAGGCAGATTTTCATATGCAGATCTCCTTTGCTAGGGCAAACAGACAGCCATTTTAGTCACCCCCTTCCTTGACTGAAGCGGAGGGAAGGGACAGGGTCTGTTACAGCTGGTGGAAAGGGGGAGTCGGGCAGCTCAAGGCAGCCCATGAATGCATGCAGAGTCAGGGGTAGGGTGGGTGAAGGCCATTTAAGGGGCTGGTGTCCACTTCCACCCCCCCTTCCAGTTGGTTTTCTGCGTCAACAAGAGCATGCTTCCACATAGAGTCAGACCTTCATTGCTAGAACAAACAGGCTTCTTCACTCTATACCTGATGGCCATGCCACGGAGTACATATGACAGAAGTGCCAGTGAAACAGCCTTGGCAATGGCATCTGAATGAAGACAAAAAAGGTGAATGCAATCTTGGGGC
>NW_015247868.1:0-537 GCF_001447785.1 Gekko japonicus | reverse complement strand
CTCGCCACATCAAGGCAGTGTTCCATGAGGGAGTTACGCAGACTACGTCAATGCAAACAACAGGATGGGGCATCCGGTGAACAACACAGAGCTGAAACAAAAGCACAAGTTATTAACATGACCTATTAAATAATGCAAAAAATTACATAATGGGATCCTGCTTATGGTAACAAGAGAGTACAAACTATACACAGTAGTATGGTCCACAATCTCTAACCCTTTAGCGGGCTCCTATACTCCTTGAAATACAGGTTCTGTGGGTTGATGGGGGCCTTAGGAATGTATGGGAGTAGTGGGGGAGGGTCTGCAGTGTGAAGGGGGAGCTGACAGAAATCTCATGCAAGTGGACCTATGTGCCTTTGCACAACTGTAAGGAGAATCAGGATTAAGTCTGCTGAATTCCCCCCCCCCCATGTTTTCAGGAGCAACTTGTATTAGCTGAGCCTATTCTGAATTGAGCCAACGGAGTTCACTTATTGCTCCCTGTATTCATTAGACATTGTATTTGTTTATTTATTTAAATATTTATACCCTGCT
>NW_015247867.1:0-537 GCF_001447785.1 Gekko japonicus | reverse complement strand
TGTTTAATCAGATGCAAGACTAGGTTTTCACCAAGGGATACCATAAAAGGGGGGAGCACCTTACATTTCCATCCATACCCATCGCTTGTGGGCCAGGTAAGAGCCCCGGATGGGCCAGTTCTGGCCCCCGTACCTTATGTTTGACACACACGCCCTACGGGACCACCGTAAGTCCACTGCGACTTGACAGTACTTAATTATGCCCTTACCGGGATGGTCCAGCCTAGCTCAAAGTCATCAGATCTCGGAAGCTAAGCAGGGTTGGCCCTGGTTAATATTTGGATGGGAGATCACCTACGAAATCCAAGGTCTCTACACACAGGCAGGCAAGGGCCCAACCCACCTCTTCTCATCGCTTGCCCCGAAACCCTACAGGCTTGCCAGAAGTCGGCTGCGACTTGATGGCCGACTTTTCACCCAAGACAGACAAGGGTACCAGCCCTGACCACAGGAAAGGGATTTTTTAAATTACCTTGATACCGTGCTGAGGTTCCAAGCCCAGTTGGCCCTGGCACTGCTCCAATTCTGCCTCCAACT
>NW_015247866.1:0-537 GCF_001447785.1 Gekko japonicus | reverse complement strand
CCACAGTTTAGAGGGAGTATTGGTTCCAACCTATATCTAATTTCTAGTTCATATCCAGAACTTTACACCTATATAAAAATATTTCACACCTTTCCTAATGGCAAGAGGTATAGCAGAATCAGAAACTGGAGCAAAGAAGCATAATGAGCTAAAAATTGGTTTCACATCACTTGTAGGAAATGTACATGTTTCAGCTTGTGGTGCAATTTCTGAGGAACATCTGTCTCCTTTTATGTTCTATTGTTGTTCCATCTACTGTAAAGACAAGCCATGAAGCTCCTGGAGCACTTAGAGTGAAGTTGTTCTTTTGAATCCATCCCTCTCTCCTATTTTTGCTTGGAAGTAGGCAGGTTTATTTTCATGATATTTAATGACATTTTAGAGTCCTACATAAGGTTTATAATAGCTGTGAGGTCTTCCTGTCTCACTCCTGGCACTTCTCCCCTCTGCCATGGTCCCAGGGATGCTAAGGTCTCAGAACAGGGAGGGCTGGGATTACTTCACCCCTGAAAGCTTGCTCCCAGTCTCTGTCACTCT
>NW_015247865.1:0-537 GCF_001447785.1 Gekko japonicus | reverse complement strand
AGCAAGGGAACCTTTACCTTTTACTACCTAATTATTTTAACTGCAGAGTCTGGGAGACAGTACCTAGGGCTTGCTCCATGCAGAACAGATGCTCTTCCACAGATCCACAGCACCTCCCTAAAATCATGGTTCAGACCTTTCTGAGATCTCATCCACTGACTGTGAACCTCACTGTTTCTGATTTTAACAGCTAACAGGAAGCCATTCCTTGCTATCTTACTGATCGCTTCTTCAGGTTTCAATCCTGTACCAATTTACCTGGGAGTTAGTCTTACTGAACTCAGTGAGACTACTCTCAAGAAAACATACCACAAGACCAAGATGTAAAAGAATAGTTTAGGAAAGAACTGATTTCAGTATTTCAGCATTACACTCAATATTTGTTTTAGAATTAATTCTTAGGCTGGTTCCAGAGGTAAACTAATTAGGGATGCATATGCTGTGTTCAGGATAAAATAATTTGAGATTAGTTTCCTCTAACAATTCTAACACCCAGCACCCTTCAAGATCTGCCAAAATAAAAATCTTTTTAAACTG
>NW_015247864.1:0-538 GCF_001447785.1 Gekko japonicus | reverse complement strand
AAACCCGGTTCTCCCAGATTAGAGTCGTACTCCCAACCACTACACCAAACTGGGAAAAGTTGTGGTTTCGTTCGTATAAAGTTGTGGCCTTCTGCGCTTTGGCTGTCTGCACATTCCTGGCAGCTTTGCTGTTATCATGGGTTACTTTTTTTAAAAAGTTGTCAAGTTTCACTTCATAGCCTATTTTTTTTTTCTTCGCATTCTTGTATTATTCACAGCTAGCTTTCGGCTGCTGTTCCTGGGTCCCCCGCAAAGTGAAAATGGCTGGGTATAAAGGCGTGAAAGATGGAAATGAAGTAAGTTCTATTTGTGGCCGAAAGGGCGATTCACAGCGCGTCGAAGAGACACCTCTTTATAATCTCTCTGTCGTGAGTTGCTGTGATATGTAAATATAAGCAATAAGGGAATTCACATTTTTGTCCCATCGATCCTTCAAGGCGCTTAGAAGGATAGACGCAGTTCTCAACCCCTGGGAAATGTTATTCTCACATCGACTCTGTGAGGTAGGTTCGGCTGGGACTGGTGAAAGGTCACCCAG
>NW_015247863.1:0-537 GCF_001447785.1 Gekko japonicus | reverse complement strand
CCCCCTTCTGACAGCTACATCTAACAAACTGTCATGTCACTCAGAAGGCTAGACTAGAGTCATGTTCTTGGATATCAGGGATGACTCTGAGAGATAGCAGGAGATGACTGTTTTGGCTGGCCTTTCAGAAATTACAACTTTTTTGGCTGAGCCATCATTGTTGGTCCAGAGCCAATACATTAGTATCACATAGATCTTTGATAAATTCAGTCTACCTGACTATAGAGATAATTCCTAGTACTCCATATACCTTCAATGTTTGTGCAAAAATGTGTGTTCTAATGAAAATAAATTCTGTTCTGCCTTCCTTTGGGCCTAGCTTCTGGACCACAGAAAAAGAAACAGGATGGATTCTACAAATGGAAACAGATCTTTTCCGAAATTCAACTTTTCCCAGCAGCTCCCTGAGATATTCTGCCTAGTGGTTGTTCCACGATACTGTAAGGAGAGGGAACTGGACACTCCAAAAAGCCATCTCTTTTCTCCCACTGGTGGAGAAGGCATGCCTTGTTGTGATGTATTGATTTTATGCTCAAG
>NW_015247862.1:0-537 GCF_001447785.1 Gekko japonicus | reverse complement strand
AAAAAAAAGAAAAGGAAAAAGAAGGAAATGTATTTTTTAGACTGTCTTCATAAAAAACCTGCCTAGATTCCTGAGCAGCCTTCTAGCTCTCCTCTGAATCCATTCCTCGAGTGCTGATGTAGAAGACGGAGGTTCTGAGCTGGGTAGTACCTTGCCTGCCCTCTGTTGCTAAATAAATCTCCGATCAAAAAGAGATTCCCACTGCATTTCTCCACGTGCCTCCTCTTCGTACCTTTCCTGCGATGTACCATGCCACCTGCGGCCCCAGTGACTCAGGCGTTATTCCGCTGCTGCTGTCTTTTCTTCCTCCCCCACCCCAGCCAAAGCCTTCTGCTTAGTCAGCTTGATTATAACTAGTTCAGGCTGCAGAAGTGACTCACTGATTCTTTAATGATTTCCTGTCAGTTCGGTTTTGCCGTTCGGGGTCCAGGGAACATTTCCCAGCTGCCTTCGGTTGCACTCGTGGCGTCGCCAGAGCCGGTCGCGGGTGTGTGAACAGCTAGATCATCAGGATTTCTCTGCCCTGTTCCAAGGAAA
>NW_015247861.1:0-537 GCF_001447785.1 Gekko japonicus | reverse complement strand
ACCAGCTAGCTGGCAAAAGAAAAACATAGCATTTGAGCTTCCGTTTTCTCAAAGATTACTGGTTAAAACTCCTCAT
Source organism: Gekko japonicus (assembly GCF_001447785.1). Taxonomy (NCBI): domain Eukaryota; kingdom Metazoa; phylum Chordata; class Lepidosauria; order Squamata; family Gekkonidae; genus Gekko; species Gekko japonicus. The sequence goes on along the minus strand of NW_015247861.1, from coordinate 461 downwards.
TACAAGGGTTCAGAGTGCTGCTTTCTCAAGAGTGCAGTGCTACAGTTTCACTAGGCTTAGCCAGTCAGCATGCTTTAGTCATGATTTTAAATGCAAAATTGATGAAAATAATCAAAGTTGTTTCCTTAAACAATTAGCAGTGGGGTATTTTTGTTTTGTTTTTAATATTAAGTCATCTCATAAAGAGAAACCATCACCTTCCTTCAGAATCCTTTATTAAAGTGCTGCAATATTGGAGTGTATGTAGATTTAATTAAGCACCACCCCAATTAGCTTGGGCCACAGCTACTGCAAAATTGTTTCCCTGATTGAGGAGGGAGGGAACAGCCGCCCTGCCTTGCTTCCTGCCAGCAAAACCTTCACCACCAGTATTTGTTCTAAGCAGGACTTAAGTTGATGCAAGACTGTGCTGAGTGCCTGAGCCCGGCCTGAGAATATGTATAGTAATGATAAAGACAAAG
>NW_015247860.1:0-537 GCF_001447785.1 Gekko japonicus | reverse complement strand
AATGTATAAATAAATAAATAAATAAAAAGCACCAATGGAAGATGCTTGCTGATGTGGATGATTCCCACTTTCCCCTTTCTCCAGAAACCCACCTTTCAAATACTATCTTTGCCCATTTCACTTAACCATATTTACTGGAAAGTTATTCTTCTTAATTGGTTCTGTAAAGACTGTTTTAGAATTAACTTTATGTTGTGTTTCCTAAACGCCCCATGAGGTTCCAGACAAAACTCTAAATTGGCTAAACACCACTAACAAAAGATTTCCAAGGAACTTACGTTCAAGCAGTGCAGGCGTTATAAAGGGGACAGCCCATCAGTTTCAGAGCGTGACCCTCGCGCTCCAAGAAATACAGTAACAGACTGCAAACTGACGTGAGGATTCACCAGGAATACTTTCCCTTCTCCCTCACAGAAAGAATAGTGTAAATGTCTTTGTGAACGGAGGAAATAATAACGATAGGCAGTATTTCTGGATTAATAACTACTCTTCCTTCCTTCCCATTTTCTTTGGCCTGCTCTCTCGCCCCACCACAGC
>NW_015247859.1:0-537 GCF_001447785.1 Gekko japonicus | reverse complement strand
CGATCCCCCCCGAAATGACCTCTGTACTTCATTGCTCAGGATAGCACGTCCCTTTGCAAGATGAAGTATGGTTACACAGATAAAAAGACCCGGTTAGGTTTCGTTTCTGCCCATTATTGCTGATAAAACCCTAAGCACTGTCCTCCCCTTCTTCCATCAGCCATGATTTATTCGGAAGTTGTATTCACAATAATGGGCAAATGGCAATGGCCCAGTAGCTCTTTGTATCCAATTGCAAATGTAAAGTAAGCAGTTGTGTGCCCTCTACATTCAGGGTCTCCTATCAGAGCTTCATCTGAGATGTTCATCTTGCCAAAGCAATAAATCAAGCTGTAGGACTGCATGCAACCTGTCCCATCATTATGATCATAAATAACAATGATCTTACCGAGCAATGAAGTTAAGTAGGAGTTCGTTTCCCATGGACTTCCTCCCTCTTCCTCCCTCCAGCTCATGCTTGCCAAGGAAATTGTATTTACAAGAATTTTTAAATGTCACGGATTAAGAATTGATGGCTTGATGTGAAGTCTTCATGTG
>NW_015247858.1:0-537 GCF_001447785.1 Gekko japonicus | reverse complement strand
TTTATATAATCCTCTGGGTTTCAGTCCTGGACCACTACAGCCAACCAATTTTCAGAGCTCAACAAATCTTGACATACACTAGCTAAGAGTATAGCTGATTTACTTTTCAAGTTTGTGATGGATGGCCTAAGGGAACCTCATATGACTCCTCCTTGGTTTATCAGATTAAAGGATTGAACCAGTATATCACTCATTGTGGGTCACAGACAAACAAACTCACTATCTAATGAGCTACAGAGTCTTAAAAGAACAACAAAGGCTCTGACTTTGGATCAGTTCTATAATCTTGTCCAAGTCTTGGAGGGTTCAGACCTTCAGACTGAAATTTACAGAGATTTGTCTGATGAACAAGAGAAGTTTCCGTCCTTTTTTCTTCCTCATTTAGCTCAGACCAATCAGGTTTGAAATGCTGAATGGAATTTTGGAGTGGGGGGAAAAGACTTGAGGAGGTTTAATATCCAACAACCAACTGAAAAGGGGTTTCGATTTTGGAGACACCAGGGATAGAAGGTATTCTGGAGTAGGCAGGGAGTTCAA
>NW_015247857.1:0-537 GCF_001447785.1 Gekko japonicus | reverse complement strand
AGAAGTCAGTAGTGATTTGACGGCACTTAACACATACGCTCACACTGTTTTGTTTGCTTTTCTGTATCCCTGACAGTTGTTCGAAACATTAAGCCAAGGTTGGGGGGGGGAACCCTACACACACTTTTACACTGCTTCAAATGTTGGGATTGTGTATTAAACACTTGGGGGGGGGGAGTTGGAGCGTTTCATATTTTTGTTCTGCACAGCTGTACTGCGAGGAATAGCTGTCCGCCTAGCCAAGAATCTGTGCCGCGAAAATGTGACAGTACCTCTCTCCCTCGTATCTCCCGCATTTGCGTTTTCTTTTTGTTGCCGTGATTTGGAGTTTTGTGATATAAAACCTATCCCCCCGGCTCCTTCAACAGGCTGTTTTCGTCTTCGTGCAAACAAAGCTACGTGCATGTCTGATCTTTGTTTTCTTTTTCTTTTTCCCCTGAAGCTGGTCATACTGCTGACACTTTCTCTGCTGGTCAAAAGGAAGCACCTGTATAAAAACTGTTTGGACGGAGCTCCGGGCCTGTTGAGGTATGCTTT
>NW_015247856.1:0-537 GCF_001447785.1 Gekko japonicus | reverse complement strand
CTAAACGGGGTCGGAGTGACACATTCACACGGGCATGGTGCATCTGAAGTCAGATGAACATGAAAATCTGTTGTACAACCTCTGCATTTCTGTGCAGTACTGCTGACAAGTGAACAGGCGTTTTATGGCACTCATTAGCATACTGGCAGAACTGAGTGAGGCTGCGCCCTGATGATCCAGATTTGCCTTTTAAAGGCTTAATTATCATTTGCCTATCTGAACTATGCACTGGACTTTTCTTCTCTCACAAGTCTGTCTCTGCTTAAGGACAGCCCCTTAATCTAAAACAGATACTCAGCAACAGGGCTGTCATCAGCATGCCCTGAGCTGGGGCAGCTGCCAATGGACCAGAGCTTCTGCCAGGGACCACTTCTGCCAACCTCCTCCACCTATGTGCCTGCCACTGCCTGCCTATACACCCTTCTCCTGGCCACTCATTTATGAGCACTCTGCCACCAGCCTTTCTGGTTGTCCGCACTGCCTAATGCCACTTGGTAAAGGGCATGTGGGTAGTTGTAAGCATGTGCAGTGTTAAGC
>NW_015247855.1:0-537 GCF_001447785.1 Gekko japonicus | reverse complement strand
GGGGGGTGGGTGGTAAGCAACAGCAACAGCCCAGGAGAGAAGGTGGTGGAGCTTTTGAGATATAAGAATGGTCTTCTGCTCCCCAGATAATAACCATCAAAATAGGAATGCTCCCTTCCTCTTCCTGGATATATTTGTGGTTGATTGGTGATCTGGATCAGAGTTCATCCTCCATAGTGCTATGCCACCTGGAAGAAAACAAACATCTGATGTCTGGAAGTGGCTTAATACAGTTATGAAATCTTCCAGGGTGAAAGGATCTGTGTGTATAGCATGCAGTTATTGCAAATGTGCAATGCTTTCTAATCAAGAACGAATTCTGTCACTGTGTGCCGTTCTCTGAGCGACACGGCCTAAATCAAGAGTCGCTGGCATTAGTCCAGCAAAACACCAGCTGATCGCAAGGATATTGTTCTCTTCCTGGCTCCTGGGGCGCGAGATGACCCTTGATTCAGCTGCATCTGTGAGCCATTCTTCGGGGCATGCTCTTATTCCCGGCCTCCAGGGTTCCCCCCACCACTTCCCTGCAGGCAATGG
>NW_015247854.1:0-537 GCF_001447785.1 Gekko japonicus | reverse complement strand
CCCTTTGTCCCTGCCTTTCTTCTTCAGAAGCTGAGCAGGAAGGGAGATCAAGATCTGAGGTGTGCCAGACTGCAGAGGAGAAATGCTCTGCCTTGAGCACCATCCCTCCATCAACTCACCATCCTCAAATCCAGCACAAAAGGAAGGGGGGCAGCTGGGATTGCCGGCAGGCCAGGCCATCTGGTGGAAGTCAAGCAACTGCAACACCAGTCTCTATGTTAGTGGTGTGTGCAAAGCTTTCCTAGGACTGCACTGAAACCCCAGCCAGAAAGACAGCCGCTTAGCTCCATGTCTGCCGCATTTATCAGCAGAAGGTAGCTGACGTTTGCCAATCCCAGTTTTAACCAGCCAGGACAGGCTTCTTGGATGGCACAACAGCTGGCAGCAGGCGGAGAAGTTGAAGAAAGCAGAAAGAGGGTCAGGAGGGTGAAGGAGTGGCTGAGTGCACAATCCCTGAATTTGCAAGGCTGAAGTAATGCATGGTATATAAAACCCAAATGTGACTCAAATGAAATCTGACCAGCCATCACTGGGTCC
>NW_015247853.1:0-537 GCF_001447785.1 Gekko japonicus | reverse complement strand
GAGTTTTCAGCAAGAAACATGGCCGTATCATCATTACCTCTTCGCACCGAACTTAATATTTGGGGTTGCTCTCAGTTATTGGTTTCCCCCGTCTGTTACTTTTTCCAGTACTTTAAACATTGTCAGTTTGTTCTCTGGGAATGGCCAATAAAAAGAAGACAAGATTTCTTTGTGTATAGTATATCCCCTTATATTGACTCTTTTCCTTTTTCAGCACGGTTTGGTCTTGTCTTGTCTCTCTAAGTGCGGGTTATCAGGTCTCCTTTGCAAATTCCTTAAAGATTAAAAAAAGACTTTGTGTTCCAGCTTGGTTACCTTTCACGGTCCCTGTTCTGCCATCCTTAAAGTCCATCCCAACCAATACCTTCCTGTCTTCACAAACCTTCAACAAGTCCCTTGTATCGGTACAGATCAAGCCAGGAAGTCACCTTGTATCGGTACAAATCAAGTCACGAATGCTATTAATTCTACATGCTAACGGCAGCGACCATTTTGCGCTCAGATTGCATCGACTATGTTGCAGTAGAAAAGAGTAAG
>NW_015247852.1:0-537 GCF_001447785.1 Gekko japonicus | reverse complement strand
TTAAAAAGAATTTTGTTGAAGAGGTTTCAAAACTCTTTTCTGGAGAGTTCCCCCAGAAAAAAAGCCCTGAATATCTGAGCCACCCCGATGGGGCAAATAACTGCCCTCTGGGACCATACCAAGTTACAAAAATGATGTGTGGGGGGAGGTTTAAGACACTTTTCTGGGAAGGAGGCTATAGTTCCTTTCCCTGCACCCCCATGGTCGCAAGTTAATTCCTAGGGAATTAAATTCCAAGCATGGAACTCCAAATGCACACCCAATCCACAAGACCCGGGGGAGATGGGAAGACTTTATAATGCATGGATTGGCCCTGGGAGCCTTTAAATGGAGATACTGATATGAAGGATGGAGACCTTCTGTGCATGGAGCATATGCTCTATTGTTGAGCCATGGTACTTCCAAGGCATGCTCAGTCCCAACAGGTCTTTGGAACTTTAAAAAAACTCCTGTTCTCGGCATTGTTTATGATTGCCATTTTTAATGTCCAGAGCCTTTTATTGCCATTAAACATATATTCCATATGTTATGCATGCC
>NW_015247851.1:0-537 GCF_001447785.1 Gekko japonicus | reverse complement strand
CTTCGTCAGCAGTTCCCGCTGGTTCTCGGAGGCTGAGGAGCTCTGTCGTGGACCTAGTCCGCCGGCTTGGCCTGTTGGCCGAGGCGAAGAGCTCCTCTCGAGGCACCTGTTTAGGGCAGGGAACCTTCGGTGGGACGAGTGGCGTCGGGAGCGGCGGCGCGGCGGCGATCGATCCAGTCGGGCTGCAGAGATCGGCGCAGGAAGGGAGAAGAGGAGGAGCGCACGGAATAACGCGCCTTCCAGGACGCGCGGTTTGGAGTTTGGGCTCGTGGGGGCCGTGGCGTCGCGGCGGTGCGACAGGGCTTTCCTTCTGCAGGAGGCATATTTCTTTGCAGGGGCTGTGGGCTTCCTTAAGCTGTGTTGGCGGAGGCGGTTTTTCGTGGGTCTGCGGTGATTTAGGTGGGGCCCAGGTGCAGCAGCCCGTCATCAGTACTCCGGGTTCCCATGCTGGGGGCGGAGTGAGGGCAGATTAAAGTCGCTGGAAGTAGCTGTAGGCTGCACCCCATTCTCCTCCTTATCTCCTTGGGGCTCAAGGAG
>NW_015247850.1:0-537 GCF_001447785.1 Gekko japonicus | reverse complement strand
GATTCCACTGCAGGCTCACCATATTCTCACTCACCGGGGTGTCATAAGTCAGACAGACACTTCTTCCTTTCTCTCTCTCTAGATAAATGGTCTGATTATTTTTAAAATGCCGCTTCCCCTGTCTGCGCTCCCCACAGAATATTTTAGCAGCTCAGTGTGCTTGAGAAGAAGAAGAAATAAAAGTGTGGGGTTATTAAAGAGAACACATTTGACGGCAACGCGTCCAGAAGGCTCCCTCCCCGACAGAGGCTGTACACGTTTAATGGTCCAGTGGCTACTTTCATGCAGCCAAATCAGCATTTGATCATGTTTTGGGGGAGTGCATATCTACCCTACAGCCCTGAAGTGGTTTAACAGACATTCCTCCTGTTACAATTTACAGGATTGTTAGGGAAAGGGGGAACACTGAGCCAGGTTTTTTTAAATTATAGAAATCCTTGGGTTCCCCCCCCCCCTAAAAAGGTGCCAGGGGAGCCATTTCCCCCCTCCTCATATTTCAGTTAAGTAAGTTGCCAACCTCCAGGTGACAGCTGGAGA
>NW_015247849.1:0-537 GCF_001447785.1 Gekko japonicus | reverse complement strand
TTTTCTGCCGTGTGGCAGGGGCCAGTGTTGGGATAATGGTGAAAGTTGCAATAATAGCAGGAGAGATGACGGCAGGGCAAGCATTGTCAGTGAAAGGTTGAGGAATGGGTGTGTTTGATGAGGCTGAAAGCTAGCAATCCAAATGTCATGTAGAGGAAGTGAATGGAAAAGAAAGAAACAACCCTCAGGGCAGGACCCCTTTACCACTTAAGAATACCTTAACAAATTTTAGGTGCTATTGATTTCATTTGGAAACAGAAGTCAATACTTGATTTTTTTGCGATGGACTCAACGGAACTTGAAAGCATTCGAAACTGCCTGCATCACGCCTGGAGTTTCCAAGATGGAAAGGAATTCGTTGTATTTCAAAGGGGACCTAATATTTTCAGAAACAGTTGAGTTAATTCCAGGAAGTTTTTAAAGAAATGTTGCCAACTTAGAAAGAGAAGAGAAAGAAAATGACTATTAATGTAAGTGCTTCAAAAGTCTGAACTGTGCATGTTATGCCAATTTGGTGTAGCCGTTAAGTGCGCGGAC
>NW_015247848.1:0-537 GCF_001447785.1 Gekko japonicus | reverse complement strand
CTTGTGATAACAGACAATATCCATTCATTCATTTTGCATTCACCATGGTATGGGTAGTTTTAAATAACTGGTCCAACCATTTGCTTGCAGACTTGGCTTACAGAACTTTGTGGATTCATTGATGTGTCAGGTTGTTAACACTACATGCCTACTTGCTCTGAATGATCAATGTGGTTTGCAATTTAAAGTTGGAAAAGAAAGACATGCAATGAGAAGAATTTTACAGACATATCAGACAAAGTTCTGCATTCTTCCAAGTAGTTATTATAAAGTATTTATTTAGTAATGGAAATAGGCTGTGCATTATATAGAACACAGAAGTAATGGCATTCCTTCTTAGAGGGTTTTTAGATTATGAGGGCAAATGCAAATGGCAATTGTTAAATCCCCAAATAATTTTTCTCATTTTAGCATTCCACTTAATTGGTTTTTATTGCAAAAGAAGTTTATAAATGTGCTTAATGCTAAAATTTTAAAGAGTCGCCATAATGCCTTTCTGACATTTCAGACTGAATCCCCAAAGTAAGGGCATTTGGA
>NW_015247847.1:0-537 GCF_001447785.1 Gekko japonicus | reverse complement strand
CCCACCTGGAGGCTGGCAACCCTACTATACACAAATGTTTTATAATTACATTTTTGATAGATTATAACTCTGTTGTAAATGACCATGTACACTTAAGGTGTTGTGATCCACTGCTACTGTATTATATTGCTAGTTTAGGTTTTTTCCCCATGAACCACTTGGTAAAAGCTACATCCCTTAGTACAGAGAACTCTTCTAATTTAAAAGATTTTGGCAGAAAACCTAAGCATGCTTATTACTAAGTGTATTCCACTGATCTCAGTGGGACTTACATCTGAGCAAATATATTTAAGGTTGGACTGTCAGTGGGTACTTTTGCAGCAAAGAACAGCTTGCACAAATATCATTTAAGTGTCAGCTGTTCTTATAAGCTTGCAGCAAAGATACTCACTTATCTCTAAAATCAGAAGATAGATTATCTATATAAATTTACTTTGAGGATAGATTTATAAAATTCTTTGAGCACAGCAATTAACAGAGCAATCAGCAAAGGAGAAAATAACTGCTCTAATGGCTACCTTGATTCTTCCTGCATTT
>NW_015247846.1:0-537 GCF_001447785.1 Gekko japonicus | reverse complement strand
GCCTTGAATCACAGTCTCCCTGACTGGGGCTGGCAAACAGCAGCTGGCCAGCATTGGAGCCACAGCACTGCCTCACCAAGCGCATGGTCTTCCTTGGGCTCCTGTGCTCCGAGGGCTCCCACCCCACAAGGAACACCACATGCAGATCCATTCCTGACACTGTGACTCCGCCAAACCACAGATTTTCTGCACCCTGCAAACTGAGGTGGCGGCGGGCTACTGATCCAGGCAGACCGGCTCCCAAAGCGGTTCACAAATAAATCTTACTACACTTTTAGATTAAAACTTAAACCCAGAACCACCCAAATTTCTAGCTCTTTATTTTGCATTCCTTTCACTTTTTATCACAGTAGGTGCGTTATCCATCAAGAGCCAGCATTCAACCTCACAACTAATACATTGTCTACCTTCCTTCTATGTCAGTTACTGGAACACTGGGCCAAGTTTCGCCTTTATACATTATGACTACCATTTGTAAGATCATCATTCATATTGTTACTAATATTGTAATTTGTTGGGTGATAGTGAGATATTGAA
>NW_015247845.1:0-537 GCF_001447785.1 Gekko japonicus | reverse complement strand
GGGCCCCCCATGACTTTTGTCAGTTTGAGCTTGTGCGATCATCACACCACCAAGGACATTTGGCAGAATACGTGGGAGTTTATCAAGGATTTGCCATCTAATTGTGCCCCTTGGTAAAGATGTCTCCCCACAGAGAGAAACAGAGAAAGTACTGGGGCACTTTCTTTCTGACACATATGCAGAATTTTGTCTAAGCCTGCCATTTAACTAGGCTTGACACCTCCAGGCTTTGCTGCAATCGTGAAGTGCCGCTGCTGCCGCCTCCGGGTGTCAGAGGTGGCCTGTGGCTTCTCCAGCCCAATTACAGGCCTATCAACAAAACAAACGAGCAAATCCCCATACTTAACTCCCTACAGGCCACAGAAGGTCCGGGCTGTTCCTGTAACTATTCTGCTGGTCTGCTGCTCCATATGCCTGGACCTTTATTCCTTCAGAGCAGCACTTGAATTACAGACCCCACCCCACACAATTGGAGACGGCCCCCTCAGCTACTGCTTTCCAAAGACTACAGGGACTTGGACTCCCTGCCTCTGCTCA
>NW_015247844.1:0-537 GCF_001447785.1 Gekko japonicus | reverse complement strand
TCTGAACCTGGAGTTGGCAATCCTAGGGGATGCCCACCATACACACACACACACACACGTGGCCTTCTTGTACCCACAACACAGCCCCACTGGGCGGGTACCAAGAAGGGTGTCTGGAAGTTCCACACCGCCCGTGGTCGGCACTCCGAGGACCCCTGTTCTGAGGCAGAGTCAGGAATTCTATGCCACCTTGATTATGCTCACAGGCAGAGCTCGGTCAGAACGGCAAAAGATTTGGTATCTAGTTGAATAATCCCCTTTTCAGTAAGGAGTATTTCCCACTTCAGTATCTTGCTGATCCATCATTTTGGCTTATCAAGTTGCTTTGATCTGCCCTGCTTTTAATGCTGACCGAAGGGATGAGCGGAGTGCTTGTGTTTAAAAAACGGATGCCTACCCAACAGCCAGGAGAAGGAAGTCCTGGACTCTAAGCAAGCCTTACACTTTGTAAGCCTCCCCACCTTGGAGCAGGGGATCATTCCACACATACTGATCCTGACAGCCCCAAGAGAGAAGCCACTGAAGGATGGCCTCAGA
>NW_015247843.1:0-537 GCF_001447785.1 Gekko japonicus | reverse complement strand
TGGGTATGTCCCTGTACAAATAATCTCTATCTCTGTCTTTCTTTAGAATACGGAGGTAATTCTGGTGGACAGCCCTGCGTCTTCCCTTTCACTTATAAGGGTCAGACATTCTACTCATGCACCAACAAAGATGCACAGATCGGAAGGTTCTGGTGTGCCACAACAGGGAGCTATGATAAGGATAAGAAATGGAGCTACTGTGCTGATAAAAGTAGGGAAATTGTGTTGACTCATTAGATGGATGTGTGTGTTCGTCAGGCAATGTAGATGTAGGAAGATCAGTGGTTGGTCTGGTTCCTGAGCTGGTGCAAAGAGAAATGCGAAGGAAGGACTGTGCAGAGACATAGAGGTGGCATGGCTCAGCAGCAGAGATGACATTCCTACTGCCTGGGACATCTGAAGGACCTCAAGTAGGACGTCTTGGAAAAACCACTTAGAAAGCCACAGCTAGTTCAGAGTGGATAATACTAAGCCAGATGGACCAATGGTACAAGTCAGTGTACGAGAGGTTCATTTGTTTGTGCCATGAAGACACAA
>NW_015247842.1:0-537 GCF_001447785.1 Gekko japonicus | reverse complement strand
GGGGGGCGTGGCGACGCCAGGAAGAAAATGGCTGCCTGAAGCAAGAGCTCTGAGGACCCTTTAAACCCCCCGCTCTGACTACTCCGACCGAATAAATCCATCTGACCCGATCTGCATGGGAGACGATAGTGGTTCGTATCCTCGACCAAACTATCCAAAAATCGCAACGGTAAAGCTGCGAACGTGTGCTAATTTAAACTATTTCGTGATCGGGCCCCGTCGCTCAGTATCAGCAATAATGGCGGCGTCGGCTCAAGACGCGGGAAAAGAGAGCGGCAGTGAGCCTGTCACAACAGCCGTCCTCTCTGGAACGCTGAATGCTGCCCTTAGCAAACTGGAGAAGACGATGATCGACAACATCTCCTTACTTCTAAAACCTTTATATGATCAGCTTGACACCATGAAAAACAACATAACCGAAAACAGAGGGATTGCAGAGACAGCCTTAAACAATAGTCTCATGAACCAAAATGCTATACAAGAAATGAGTCATGTAGACGAAGCTCTGGCTGAGCGCACCCTCAAACTTGATCTTTC
>NW_015247841.1:0-537 GCF_001447785.1 Gekko japonicus | reverse complement strand
GTCTGGATGGCCCCGAGGCAGACGCGGGGCCCAGCCATTAGAAGGAGCCGTGCGTCTTCCCCTCCAGAGAGCCGTCAGCGGTTATAAATCACCCGGGCTTTTAAGGCCCTGAATCTATAATTAGTGCATAATTAATTACCAGATGTTTTCAACACTAATGAAACATTAATAAATGATGAAGCCGTGCAGTCTGGTAAATGGGGCATTTAGGAGGCAGTCTGTGAAAAGCCGGCTAATTGTCCAAGTCCTGGAGGCAGGCCCTCACTCACTCACTGGCAGGGGGCTCGGCTGCTATGCAGGGGGGCGAGGGGAGCTCCCCTGCCCAAATGGGGGGGGGGCGCGCAAGGGCAGGAAGGAGAACAGATGGAGATTGCCATGGGGATGGTCATTGAACGGTGCAACAAAAAAGGGGGGGGATCCTTTTCAAATGAAACTCTAGGTCCTCCTGGATGGATTACTGTAATACGTGGTGTTTGGGGCTGCCCTTGAATGTAATCCAAGATGCTTCGAGTTGTGTTGAATGCAGCAACCTCCCTT
>NW_015247840.1:0-537 GCF_001447785.1 Gekko japonicus | reverse complement strand
GAGAGAGGAAGGAAAGGATTTCCCCATCCCCTTGCCCTCATCCAACCAGGAAAATATTACCTTGATCTGTATTGAAAATAGTGGCCAACCACTGCATTCTCATACCAATCTTGATCAGCAAAGAAGCTGAAATCATGACATCATAATAACTGAGATAATCTCAGTATTTGATGAATAGTCTAAGTATGAACCATTTTAAATTATCACTTTTAGAATGACGATTTACTATGTTGGTACCTCTTTTATAGGCACATACATGCAAATAGTACCCCAATAACTGTGCTTTTGCATTCCCATTTAGAAAGTTGAATGTATAGACTGCTTAATACTTGTTATACATCCTATGTTTGCACTCTGCTAAATCAGTTGCTTTTCTATGTAGGATCTAATTATGTAGTTCCTGTTAAAAGTCAGTAAAATTTGTCCTTCATTCAAATGTGCTCTTGCAGATGCATAAAGCACTTCTCATCACACAAGGTTTGTCCTTGTTTCCTGCGATTTTCAACTCAAGCTAGAGAGATACCTCCCCCACCCCCC
>NW_015247839.1:0-537 GCF_001447785.1 Gekko japonicus | reverse complement strand
GAGAAAAAAACTAGAGGAGGGCTAAGCTTATCGGATTGGAATTTGTATTATCAGGCAGCATCGTTGGGATGGATAAGAGAATGGGTGCTATTGGAAGACAGAAGATTGTTAAAATTAGAAGGCTACGATCTACACATGGGCTGGTATGCCTATGTGTGGTATGATAAAGACAAAATACAGAAAAGCTTCTCCAATCATATAATAAGAGGACCGTTAATGCAAATATGGAGACAGATAAAAGAAAGGTATTACGTAAAAATACCAAAGTGGGTATCACCCGTGGACGCTTTTGTAATGCCAGCATTAATGACAGAAGAAAAAAAGATAACATATGGAAATTTGCTAGATGAAAAAGATGAATTAAAGTCGTGGCAATCCCTCCAAGAAATGAACGTAAAACTTTCAATATGGGAAAGGAATCAATTAATCTCAAGATTTACAAGAGATTAAAAAGTTAAATTTTTATAGGGCAGAGACACAATTAGATAAAATATGGTTAAGAGATAAAGAAAAACAGATGCAAAAAATATATAACTT
>NW_015247838.1:0-537 GCF_001447785.1 Gekko japonicus | reverse complement strand
TGGAAGGTGGACTTTGTGGCATTGTATCCCACAGAGATCCTTGTCCTCCCCAGGCTCTATCCCCAAATCTTCAGAAGTTTCCCAATCTGGATCTAGAAGCCTTACCCCTCTATCCCCCACTGGTGGCCAAGGAGGACCTGGCAACCCTATTTGGGACAAAATCATGCAGAAGGTGGTTGTTCATATGCTTGTATTAAGCCAGTACACTGAAATGTACATATTGTCCAAAACATATGTCAGAAATGTTGTGGAACATTAAAGACTGACTATTTGGCCAGCACAGGTCTTATTTAGTCTGTATGCATACACTAACTGGAAAGCTCTCAGTGTAGTACTATTTCATACAGCAGTGGTACATATAAGTCTATTACAAACAGGTAGAAGGGGCCAATTCCATCACCTTTTCTCATTTGAGAGGTTCTCTGCTGGGAGGAAGGGACAATAACAGTTGTGCGGGAAAGAGCTATACAAATGGATCTGGCCCATTGTTATCTGTGAAGGATATTGACAATTAACCCACACTAGTACAGAATATGT
>NW_015247837.1:0-537 GCF_001447785.1 Gekko japonicus | reverse complement strand
GGCCTGTCTTAATTGGGCCAATGTTGCTCTTGCATGTGTTATTTTCTACGTTATTTTCAGTCCCATGGAGAAAGCGGTTTGCGCATCCCCTCCCCGAAGTTTGGGAGGCTGCGTTGGTGGCAGTAATGAGGCAAACCACCTGTCTTAATAACTCTTCCTGAGCAAACGAAGCCTTGCAACTCTGGAGAGAGTCTGCCAAAGGGAATTCTTGCAGTGGCAAAAAGCAGCTTCTCTGATGCTCCTCCAAGCCCTCCTAACAGGGAAGGTGGATAGATGGCTTTGCCCAGCATTGTTGAGTGTTACTAAAGCGGAATCTTGCAGCCCTCTATACACCCCACAAAAGAATAAAATTCGTGTAAGTGCTTTAATTTTACACAGTTTATTCTGCATTTTCCTGTTACTTCGTATTAATCAGTTCTGGGTTTTGTTGTCATAGAAAGGGGCAAAGAGCTATGCAGGGCACGAAGCGCGCACACGCCCAGCCACTGGATGTGTCTTCCATCCACCCTTGGGGTTGCCAGCTTCCAGGTGGTGGCT
>NW_015247836.1:0-537 GCF_001447785.1 Gekko japonicus | reverse complement strand
ATTCTGGGAGATCTCCAGGTCACACCTGGGGTTGGCAATCATGGTTGAACAGCACCATCTTTCAGTGATCAGTCCTCTTGAGAGAATAGCCACAGTCCTTTAAGAACATAACCCTGGTTTGCCACCTGTCCTGGATCCCAGCCAGCCCCCTCTGAGCCAGGAAAGAGCGCTTGCTCATTTATTTATTTGTTTGCTCCCTCGAGGGAGCAGGCAGCAGGTCTCAGACAACATCAGAACAAGCCGCCAGCCGTTCAATGCCAGCATCACACCACAACCTCCCAAAAGACCAACCACCAGAGCAGGAAACTCCACAGTACTGCAAAATGGGCCCCAAAAACCCAACACAACCACTTTGGATTTCAGAAGTTCTGCTCTACAAGGTGATGCATACCGGAACAAAAAAACCCAACTTCAAATATGTGCCGATGGGGGCCTGAATGGAACTGAAAGGTAGAGCTCAAGAGATCTTGGAGTTGTGGTGGGTGGCGTGACGGAGATGGCAACTCATTGGGTGGCAGCGGTGAAAAAGGCAACATC
>NW_015247835.1:0-537 GCF_001447785.1 Gekko japonicus | reverse complement strand
CAAGACTCCACAGCTTAGAGGGAGGCTTGATGTGTCCAGAGGTGCAGGAGGATTTCAGTCCCTCTAGTTTGACTTGTTCAGAGGCTGATTCGCTTTTTTCCCTCCCCTCTCCCAAAATCAGGGAATAGAGGCTGACCAGACGGACTTGCGAAGAGATATCGCCTTCAACTTATCGCTCATCTATCAGAGCAGCGGGAATCTCAGAATGGCTCGGAAACTGCTGTACACCCATGGGGCCGTGTGATGGGGCTGTGGGCGATGCAAAATAACGGGCAAGAGGCCACATAACTGTGAGGACCGAGGCCCCTCCCTTTGAGGGGGGACACGCACATATGTGAACAGTCGACAGGAAGCGTTCGGACTTGTAGAATTACCGCATTCGATGTTGTAATATATATGTATTTGGATTGTCAGTTCTGAGGTAACTTTTCCTCACTGGCTGAAGGGGCAACTTCAAGCTGCCTGGCTTTACCCAGAACATTCCCCACAGGAATGGAGATGTTATACAGACTCTCTACGCCACCCAGAGAAGGGATT
>NW_015247834.1:0-538 GCF_001447785.1 Gekko japonicus | reverse complement strand
CTTCCCCTTCTATTTGCCAAGGAGTGAAATAGCAGAACCCAAATCCCCCCCCCTTTAAAAGATGCCAGCCTGAAGAGTCTCTAGTGGAGTGGCTCTGGTGGTTCTTTCACAGGAAAAACACAGAAGAAAAAGGGAAGTCTATGAATGGTGCTGCCTGAAACTGCTTTATTCTGACCGCAGGTGTCCTGTGAGTGGTCTCCTGTGGAGCTGCCTTTCCAACCACCTGCCAGTGGGCGAGGGAGCTGGGCCTGGTTGCAGGGCATGCTGGCTGAGGAAGCACACGGCCGGTTCTGCTACCAAGGGTGGTGCAGCATCAGCACAGAGAGTGTGTTTGGGCAGGGCTGGAGTCCAAATGAGCTGAAGGAGACACGAGTGGGTTGCTGTCACGCCACAAGCTCAGCCCTGGGATTTTCAAAAGTTCAAGGCAGGCCAAAATAAACAGAAGATCGAGAAAGCTGCCAGTCACGATCCAGGTCTGGAGGAAACCAGTCTTAAGTCCAGGAGCCCGTCACTCAAACGGGGGGGGGGGGGGGGTTGG
>NW_015247833.1:0-537 GCF_001447785.1 Gekko japonicus | reverse complement strand
ACAAATATTTAAAAGGGAACCTATAAAGCAGAAGAGAGTTGTGTAATTCTGATTAACTGGTTTGGTTTCATAGGACAACTCTGCCGCTTGACTTTGTGAGGTTGCAGGACTGAACCTGACACAACTGATGTTTTAATGGGCTAAATGAAAAGAGTGGATTCTCTTTGCTTCTGCCAGTGTTGCAAGCACCCTAAGAGAGTCAAGGGATGGGCGTCTGAAGGGCAGTTTACACAACTGAGCTTGCTATTCAATGTCAGCAGCACTGAGTCTCTTGGTGAGACATGTGTGAATGAACTATCACAGGGTTATTCATGGCAACACTTCTCAATACTTCTCAACCTGTGAGCATGGCCTGATGAGAACCATCAAGTAATAAGTAACTGAGCAGTGAGAGATCATGTGATAAATATATGCTTGTATGAACCTCTCTCCTTAGAGAGGTTCTCTCTGAGGACATTGCTACCCTTGACTGAGCAATTTAGCTAAACATCCATGTTTTCATATTGTGCTGAAAAGTACTGGGTCCGATGCATGAAG
>NW_015247832.1:0-537 GCF_001447785.1 Gekko japonicus | reverse complement strand
TGGGGGGGCAAGTTGGCTGGTGAATATTTTTCACCTTCTTCTTAATCTTTGGGATTAGATGTATTTGGGATTAGGGCTAATGTATACTCACGAACACACACACACACACATTGCATGAGCAGGCACTTCACATTATTTTATTTACACCTCTGTTGCTTGAGGTTTATGAGAAAACAAGTGCCATGATTCTTCCAAAAGGCCATTAGCACTTTATGTAACTGAGCCTGAAAAATTGTACACTTGAGTATAACTGTAGTACATGGGGACTAGAATTTATGTCCCTTGAAAGAGAAATGAAAGATAAACAGTATGATTTCTATCCTAACTAGGTAACACAGCACAGTATCCTGAATTCTGTAGTGGAATGCCACTATGCATGGTCTTCCTTCTTCAGTAAGTGAAACATATAGCTATTTATGTATTTAAAGATATTCTGATGGCCTTTAAATGAGAAGTAGACTCCATTATCTGACTCCAGTTTACCATCACCTCCTTTCTACCATTTCTACTCCAGAGCCAGTTTGGTGTAGTGCTTAA
>NW_015247831.1:0-537 GCF_001447785.1 Gekko japonicus | reverse complement strand
TGAAGGGCGGGGTATAATCCAATCTCTTCATCTAATTTACTTAATGACATCCCAATTATATACGACTGTGTCTTTAACATACAACTTGGGAAATGCAACCAACTGTTCCTCCATTCAGAAGTGCTAACTGTACTAATAATTTGATCCATCCACTGACCAGTTTAAGAGAAAGAGTCCTAGCTCCAAACAAATGCCCCTCTAGTCCAGCATTCTGTCTCTAAAGGTTACCACTCAGACGTTCCTTGGAAAGTCACAAATAGAACACAATGGTGACACAGTTATCTTGATTTATCTCCAGTACATGGCAACCTGAGCTATGTTGCCTATAAACATGGAGGCTTCAGTTTTATCTGTGATGGTCAACAATTGCTGCTAGACCCCGGGCCCCATGAGTTTGTTTCGTGGTTATAAAACTAAAACCAAAAACTAAATAAATACCGTGTGTGAATGAATCCCTCGGCTTAACTAGGCATTGCGTAACAAAACACAATCCTGAACCTAGTGGCAACAAATTTCATTTGATGAACCCTATTTCTT
>NW_015247830.1:0-537 GCF_001447785.1 Gekko japonicus | reverse complement strand
TGGTTGACTAGCTTAAATCTGCACAGAGTTCACAGTTGGCATACTGGCAACTGTTCACCTCTATTCTTTATGTTTCTATGAAGCATTTCTAAGAAGTCCCTTAATCCCATAAATATATTTGCCTGCCATTTCTGTCACATACTGGTAAGGAACACTGCCCCAAGACATGGTCTGAAGACACATGATGCCACAACTTTGCTTAAACTATGGAGGGCAGGATCTGGCAAGTGCCTGGGTGTAGGGCTTCCTAAGGACCCTCCACATACTGCCTTGAATTCCAAAACGAAAGAAAAGTAGGATATACATGCAGGGTTGCTGAGAGGGGAGAAATAAGGGGTCAAAATCCTGGAGCCTCTGATCACACTGGTTGCTTCTGAAGCTGGGGAGGTCCTGCGATTTATTTCATATGTTGTCTGGCCTGGATCTGGGATGTATGAGACAGGACCCGGTGAGAACCTTTGAGGGTGTGATGGTTCTCAGCAGCCCGGTATACATGTAATAAATAAGTTCCCTCTGTAGATTCCAGTTATGGTAGCG
>NW_015247829.1:0-537 GCF_001447785.1 Gekko japonicus | reverse complement strand
TGTGTAAGAGGTCCCATTCTCTCTCTTTCTGCATGACTCACTGATGTTCTCTTGCCACTTCACACAGCAAGTTCAAAGCAATGGCTCATGCAGAGATGTAACGGAGCCTTCTCTGAAGTCAGGCAATTCTGTTGTGTCTCTGTATCAGGAGTGAAATTACAATTGAAACATAACACTGGATTGCAATTTTCTCAGTGCAAGTGCATGCTCAATGAACACACGAAGTTGCCTTATACTAAGTCAGACCATTGGTCTTGCATGGTCAGTATTGTCTAAGGTTGCCAGCCCAGTGCTAGACATGATGGTGTTGTGTTGTGCAGTGCTTTGAGATTCACCTAAAACTTTGTGGTAAAACTATATAGAGAGTTTTGGGTGAATCCTGTAACATCCCACTGATGCCCTGAAGTCACTTCCAGGTTTGCACCAGAAGTACAGTTGCCAGGACTCTCCTGTCCACCATTGGGGGACGGGGGCATAGAGTTGCCAGATACAGGTTGGGAAAGTCCTAGAGACTTGGGGATGGAGTCTGGGGAGGAC
>NW_015247828.1:0-537 GCF_001447785.1 Gekko japonicus | reverse complement strand
TAGCTTTCCCTAAAGCTACACAGCAGTTGCAGGGAATGTCATGTTAAAAATCGGCAGGAGCCCAATTCAGCTGGGATGTGGTGAGAGGAGGGGCTCCTGCCTTCCACCTCTGTTCCATATTCCCAAGCCGAAACAGCCCTTTTGGAGCAACGAAGCTAGTACATATTTTTTTAGTATTATTATTTGCTTGGTTACTAAATATGAAAACTTTGCTCCATTTTCAGTCGCAAAGTTTAGGATCCATGTACACACATACACACACCACCTTCTAGTGAATCAGGACATGGGGAGCAGCTGGGGGAAGAATTGGGACCCTGATTGGTGGAAGAGCTACTGAAAAAGAGTTCTCTAACCACAGGACGGGGGTGGGGGAGGAAGGGATTTCCTTAAGGGGGTGGGAGACCCCACATGCCTGCATAGGCAAGCCCTCTTGGTCATTCGCTGGGAAGAGTGGGAGGGAGGGGCCAAGAGGGTGAGGTGTGACAGCTCTGAACTTGTTGATTTGTGCAAATATTGGTGCCAATATCTCTGCCCACC
>NW_015247827.1:0-537 GCF_001447785.1 Gekko japonicus | reverse complement strand
CTCCAGAAATTTCTCAACCCAGAGCTGGATACCCTATGTAGCCTTCATGGCTGAGTGGGGTTTTATATCTGGGTCTCCTGCCTAGCAGCCTGATACTCTAATTACCCAACGCCGTTGGCTTTCAACTTAACCTCCATCATGACAGTAGATCCCCTTGTGGCATTATAGTTCTGTCAAGATGTTGCACCAAGCAGATCTGACCCCAACATGAGAGGCAAAAAGGACTCTGCTGGGCCATCTGGTATAAACTGCAGCTTAGCCCTTGGGGTGTCATCGGCAGAGTGGGGGGGGGATCAGTTTGCAATTGTCACCATTAAGCAGGCACACCGTTAGAGATCTGATGGAAATGCTCTTCCCCATGCACAGCATTTGGCATGATCAGATTCTTGTGTTCCTCATAGCTAGAATCAATTAGTCCCCAGAAGGTAGTGCAGGGAGGCTTTCGACCTAGCAGTGTGTTTCCTCCCAGATGTATCGCTGGCCCCTGGGTGTATTTGTTTAACTTGCGTTGTCTTCTTAGCTTCCTCCTTCTCAGTG
>NW_015247826.1:0-537 GCF_001447785.1 Gekko japonicus | reverse complement strand
GACTGTTTATTTTTTACCCTCATAGAATCATATTTTTCCATTTTAACTATTCTAAACACTGTCACACAAGGAGACTAGCAAACAAACGGTTTAACATTCTGCTGGAATCAACAGTGGAAATTCTTGTTTGCTCTAAATCCCACCAGTTTGAATCCTCTGATAGAATGGGCATTAATGAAAGTCTCCCTGCCTCTACCCGCTCCAACGTTTAATATTGCAGCTGAGCAAAACCTGTGCAGCAGTAGAAAGAATCTTGACATAGTAAATAATCTCCTGGCAGCCATTTTCAAAATAAATATTTCCTTTTTATTTTTAACTAAAACCTTCCCCATCTGTTCTGCCTTCTCATTGCAAATGCATGAAGAACATAATTCACAGATGCATCATAAAGAGAGAGGAGTGATTTAGATCTTTGCATGTGCATCCCTTAATCTTAGTACATCTCGGCAGATACCTGATTTATTCTTACCGCAGGCTTCAATAGCGTTCAGGCTGCCATAACCCATTCTTAATGATGCAACATACTCCGGAATGTTG
>NW_015247825.1:0-537 GCF_001447785.1 Gekko japonicus | reverse complement strand
TTTCTACGAAATGACCCCTGGAAACAGGTCAAGCTGCCTGGAGCAGCTCTTTAGAGAGAGGGCGCAATATAAAATTGTCCGAATGAATAAATAACACACACACACACCCAGCTTTAAACCTCCGCAGGAGTTTATGCAGCCTCACAAGGACAAAGCACATTTCCGATGCTCCTCAGTTATGGGCTGGATCCCAGGTATCCATCCCGTGTCCTGTGGTGCTTTCTTCCAGTTCAAGGAGCCTGCCACTGATTCAAGAGCCATCCGACTAGGGAGGGCCCCTGGCATCCATGGGGAAAGGCCACTGCTCCTGGAATTGACCTCTGAGATGCCAACCAGATTGCATACAAGACTAAACTTCAGAGGGGGCTGTGCCATCTGAGGCCACGCGGGAGGAGGAGGAGCAGGGCCTTCTCCATAGTAGCCCCTTCTCACGCAGCTTCCTATCCAGGATAGCCTACATGGACACTCCATTGCAGTCCTGCACTGGGTCTGTAGATACTGTTGGTTCGGGCAGGTGTTTGCTTTGCAAAGCGTCTG
>NW_015247824.1:0-537 GCF_001447785.1 Gekko japonicus | reverse complement strand
AAACATAACTGTAGTTCTTTCAGGGGAAGAGGGTGCTTTGATTAAGTTTTGAAACTTAGTTCTCTGAGTGTTCTGTCTTTACAACCTGGATGACGTCAAAGCAACAACTTTGGAGGGGGGGAAATAACTCCCTCTGGGCCACCAAGTCTTCCATCCCCTTGATGCCATCAGCTCCAGTTTGCCTTATCAATTTCCAGAGCAGCTCTCACTTGCCTGCTTGATTTTATTTTGGGAGTCCAAGTCCTGGACACCAGAATACTTCTGGCTTCACAATGTGATCGGATGGGGAGTCATTCGTGGAGGCAACGTCAGACCCAATGAGTGAGTAGAGCAAGAGAGATGGTTAGACCTTAAACTGCCTAATGCAAAACCACTTGTAAGAATTTGAACTAGGGATGGGCACAAACCTGAAAATTCTGGTTTGGTTCATTTGGGGTAAATTCCTGAACTGAACCAAGCCAAAAAATGGCCAGGAGAAGGAGGGGGGATCACCTGGGGAGGGTTAAATGGCTGGCAAGGGTTAAATGGCTGTTTGTC
>NW_015247823.1:0-537 GCF_001447785.1 Gekko japonicus | reverse complement strand
AAATAAATTTTGCTGCACACTAAAAACCCAATCATGGAAGTAAATAAAATTATAATCCCAACTTTAAGACCTCAATATGCCCAAGGAACAAAAAGATGGGAAATACTTGAAGGAACAGCAGTTACCCCTTGGAAGTTATTTGGGTATTTCTGGAAGGAGTGTCTGTACGGATCCTTCTATCCAACAGAAATATTATGTAGTTTCGTGGCCTACTGCAGCAGTTTAGCCAGCCTGGTCATTTCTCCAGAGAGAAACAGACCCAGTTTGTGAAAACGGGTTTTTATTTGTGAATGGAAAAGAACTAAATATGAGTTCTCCCCCAATTTGTGGAATTGTTATCACAGGCCCTGCTTCCAGAATATCTTTTATTTATGTAGGTACTCGATCGTTCTTTGTTTTCATGGATAGCTTCTTCACGATACTTCTCCTCAGTGGTTAGAGTTCTGGACTGGGACCTAGGAGAACCAGGTCCGCATCCCAACTCTGGTGTGAGAGCTCACTGGGTGACTATATGCCTGTCTCACAGGGTTGTGTTTG
>NW_015247822.1:0-537 GCF_001447785.1 Gekko japonicus | reverse complement strand
CATCCTCCGGCAGCAAATTCCACATTTTGTATCACTCCCTGTGTAAAGAAGTGTTTCATTTTGTCTGTACTGAACCTACTGCCGATCAGGGTTACTGATGCACAGCACAGATGTGCCTGATCCAGATAACCACAGGCTGGGAACCGACACATGCTTTTGCAGAAACACATGTATGGGGCATTCATTACAAGTCTTCTAGAAATAAGTGTACGATCCAAGTATGTGCTGCCTGCATACTTGCAGAAGCACAGAAAGGGGAAAACACAACATAGAGGCACGTACCGTCACGTAAGGTACGAAGCTGGTGATGTAACGATTCTATGTTTAAGGCCAAAGGCAATACGTTAATATGCACTCCTCAAAGCGGCACACAGCCACGACTCTACGCCTAGCCCAACTGGACTAATGTTCCCAGGTGATGTACGAAGACACAGTCTTTGCGCACATCTGGACGTCACTTGTTCCCATCTGTCAAAGGGGAACTGGGCTGCATGGTTCTGACAGTTCCACGCCAAAATTGTTTATTTTATAAAACAC
>NW_015247821.1:0-537 GCF_001447785.1 Gekko japonicus | reverse complement strand
GAAAAGTTGAAGGCAGCAGGAAAAAAAGACAACCCAACATGAGATAGATTGACTCAGTCAAGGAAGCCACGCCCCTCAATTTGCAAGACCTAAGAATGGCTGCTAACAATAGGACATTATGGAGTATGTTAATTCATAGGGTTGCCATAAATCAGAAGCAAATTGATGGCACTTACAAACAGAGACAGCCATGAGAGCTAAGGGGGTCAAGGTTCAGAAGCACAATGAGCATTGCCAACTGCCTGGGTCATTGTGAGGACTCAACAGGAGGAAAGAATTATGTATGCCATGCCTAGGTCCTTGTAGGCAGGGTGAGATAAAAATGTGCTAAATATGTAAATAGTTAAACTATAATTGCATCAAGATTTAAGATCCATAGAGATGAATGGAAGAAATATGCACCCAGTTTAAGCTCTGCAGAGGCAGCAATACCATAGCTCCTTTTACTGAAAGGTTTCCATGCAACACAGACACACACACTGTTTTTTTAAAAGTAATTTCTTTCCATATAGCCTATTAATCCACTGTACACTCTTG
>NW_015247820.1:0-537 GCF_001447785.1 Gekko japonicus | reverse complement strand
TATGAATTAACTTTTACAACATAATGCAGCTGTTTGGCTTGAGTTTTAAGGGGTGACTGGCTTTTTAATTCTTCCTCCTTGCCCCATTTTCCCCACTGAAAAAATGCCACCACCAGAATTGTTTCTATTCTCTCTGGGGAAACATTGACACGTGACGAGATCTCATGGCATTCTCATCTATTTCTCACGCAAGGACCTTGAGGGCTAATCTCCCCTCTCAAGCTAGAGCAGCCCAACCTCACCTATCCCACAGGGCAGCTTTCCTGACTGCCCCCATTACCTGCTCCAGGTCGGCAGCACTAGGTATGGGAGGCAGGCACTCCAGCTTCACGTGGAGCCGTCCTGATTTCACATCTTCTAAGGGGAGCCACTGGAACAAGAAGAACAGGGTAAGAAGAACAGCACTGAGCTACAGATAACGTGTCATCTGCATGACTTCTTCAATAATGCTGGCAGATACATCTTACCTCATCAACAAACTTGCAGGTTAGTGCTCGTCTCAGAGGGATCTTACACCTGTTGGATGTGGGGGGGGGG
>NW_015247819.1:0-537 GCF_001447785.1 Gekko japonicus | reverse complement strand
AATGTGGTATGGCCTGATATTATGTTATTTTCCCAGTGTGGGGTGTGTGTGAGGCAATGGAAGCTGAGTGACAGGGTCTCTCCAAATGATTGCGAGAAGTGAGCCTTCTACCTCTGGCAAAATGCATAAGAGGAAGAAGCTGATGTTTTCATGGCACCGCAAAACACGATTTCCCAGCCTCCTCTGTGCCTGGACAGCAGTTTCTCTGGAAACCATCTCATTTGGGCAAAGATCCTTTGATCGCATGCCAGACTTGATAAGCACATTCCATTCATCTTCCCTTATCGGCTTGCTTTTCAGTAGCATAATTTCACATGCCCTTCTGCCCATTTCCAGGAGGGCTTATCAGCGGAGAGCACCAATATCCATCCCAAGGCAACAAATCTGTAGCTAGGAGATCGTTCCCAGACCAATACCCTCTTTCCGTGAAAGATGTTCATCCCAAGAGAGCTCAAGTCAAGGGAAGGGAGGAGGCCCCCACAGGTGTAGCATCAACAGCACAAGTTCCCTGTGCAAACTGCCAATCATGACCCCTCC
>NW_015247818.1:0-537 GCF_001447785.1 Gekko japonicus | reverse complement strand
GTGGGGGGAATTATCAGTCCACCAGGAGGCATCCTAGTGTTCTTAATGGCTAATCTGTCCCTGACTGTGAAGTAAGTTAGGCTGACAAGTGAGCTTCCAGGGCAGAATGGGGATTCAAAGTCCTGTCTCAATGGCAGTACCAACTCTCCCAGCCACCTACCCACCTGGCAGCTCATCCCCAGCAACATCACTGCTGACTCTCCTGGCTGCCTGCTGGCAGCTTCCACCTGTCAGCAACAAGCACCACTGACTTTCCTGGCCACCTGCCCACCCACCTGGCAGCTTCCCCTCCAACTCACACCAACAGCAGCACCAACTCTCTGGGCCTCCGACAATGGCTCCAGCAACCTCCTTGCCCACTTGCCTGCAGTTTTGCCACCTTGGCCCAAGTGCAGACCAGCCTCATGCTTTGGTGGAGAGTTAAGTGGGGATCCACAATACTCATGGTGGGATCTCTTCCCCCTTTAAGCTTTAACCCCCTCCATCATCACTGCCAGTGGCTCACTGTAGCTCCCACTTTAAATTAAATTTAAATTA
>NW_015247817.1:0-537 GCF_001447785.1 Gekko japonicus | reverse complement strand
CTTAGGATCTCCTGGCTATTTTGCACACAGTGCCAAATGATGACGATGATTACAAGTGTGTCTGGGGCATTGAAGGGGAAGCTTCTTGGGTTAAGGGTGCCTGAGCCAGATTGTACTGTGTAAGGAGAAGAGGCGGCAAAGAAAAGCTTTTGCAGGGTGGAGGGTGTTTTTAATCATACTTGTTCCTCATTGCTCTTGCTGCTCCACTCAGCATGCACCAAAGAGATGTGGGTGGTCTCCATGATTCAATGGCCCAGGGCAAAAGACCAGGTTGGGGCACCAAAATAACTGGCACACACCCCGGTAGCCCTCCTGTTAGAGTAGCAAGGGGCAGCCTTCACTTTGTGTGAGGTGCATGGGAGCCATTGGTGCCTGAGCCTTGGATGGATTGGCCCCAAGGCCACTGTTGAGCTGACTCTCCAAACCCTGGTCACAAGTGGGTGGTTCTGTGAGCTGACCGCAGCCTCAGAATATATGGGCACGAGTGGCAGTGTTAAGAGCCTGCTCTTTCTCCCTTTCCCATGGATGGGGGAAGGT
>NW_015247816.1:0-537 GCF_001447785.1 Gekko japonicus | reverse complement strand
GTTTCAAGAAACAGCCCCTGGTGTGGTGGGAAGGGTGAGCTGTACCCACTCAACAGCCAAGCCTTCCAAGCAGCTGCCCAGAGCCACTTGTTATATTTTCCACCAGACAACTGATTGGTTCACAAAATAAAGAGGCCTGCTATCTCTTGCTCCAGATGTTCCAAACTTGTAATTATTTTTTCCCCTTACAGATAACCATGAAACCTGAAAGTGTAATAAATATGTCAGTTAAAATTGGTAGCATTTCTAAACTCACAGGATACTTTGCTGCTATTTTTCAACTTCCTCTGTATAGCCATAAGATCTAAATTTTACTAAGGATAAACTCCCAGTCAATTTGCATGATTAAATGAGTGGATCCATATGGCAAGTGATTGACCTGCGACTCAAACCAATCTTGGCTTTCCAAAGACATTTTATTGTGGAGTGAGCCACAGTTGAGGCCCAGGTTGAAACAATCAGCAGATGCCAGTACAGTGCAGATCAACTTCCATTTATATCTGCTTGGTCCTCAGAACCTTATGCCTGCAGCCAGAT
>NW_015247815.1:0-537 GCF_001447785.1 Gekko japonicus | reverse complement strand
TTATATGACCATGTTGTACACCACCCTGAGCTCCGTTTTGCTGGGAAGGGTGGTTGATAAATTCAATAAACAAACAAACTACTGGCTAAGACACACGTAATTTTAAAGTTTTTATAGTCCAGCCTAACACACTGTTGGTGAAGTTACCATCAAGGATTTATTTTCATAGTAGCATGTAGAATTAGTTGCGTCAGAACATTCTATCCAAGATTTTCTTTTTTAATCATTCAAAGTTTTAGAGACACTCTCCAAAACATACTTGATGCAGTGGAAAATATTATTCACCCTAACTACATTGTGCAAATGACACCGAAGTGAATAATTTGGGGGCACTGAACATTGTATTGCTCTTGAAGGTACATGAGTGTAAGAACAAGATCAGAATGAAATGCCTCTGGAGTTCTATGTTAACCACTCTTGAGATTTTTAATGAAGTGTGTGGTGCAAATATGTGCTGGCGTATGCATGTATGCACATATAACATAACATGGCACAGAAATCCCATTATCCTTTTCACATGTATCCCTTTTCAGGACT
>NW_015247814.1:0-537 GCF_001447785.1 Gekko japonicus | reverse complement strand
ACTACTACACCAAACTGGCTCTCAGGGCATTTTGATTCCTTTAAAATCTTTATGACCACTTTCCTCCTGAGTGTACTTCCTAGCGTTCAGGCTCTCCGGCAGAGCTGTACACTCCCCACCTTTGGTGAAGGGACCTGTCCAGCTTTCTAGTCCTCAGCACTCCAGAGAGAAACTTGGGGGAAACACTGGGGAGGTGGCAACTTCAGAACTCTGCATAGTTCCTACCACCGCCACCCCCATTGTCCCCAGAGGCTCGGCAGGATAAATTGTGCCACTTTGGGGCAGGGCCCACAGAATTTGACTTTGTGTTTCGGAGTACACTAAACTCAACTCATGGCCTGGGAATACCCACCCTGGCTGTCTTCAGTCTTGCAACACACACACCCCCGTCACTATGGAGTTTTTTTTACCTTGCCTTGTACTCCCCCCCCCTCTCCGCTCTCCCCAGATAGTTACCAACGTTCACTCCTCATCTCCTCTCAGATGTTTGATTTCCTCACTCTTTCTGGGAACCAAAGCAGCTCCCAGCGGGACTCC
>NW_015247813.1:0-537 GCF_001447785.1 Gekko japonicus | reverse complement strand
AGAATCAGATGTGGTTTTGATAATAAAAATCCCTTCTTAGTCCGCATTCATCATCATTAAAATACTGAACACTTTAATTCAGTTCTGAAAAATGCTCTCTTGCATGCGCTTAGATGTGTTCTTTTCCCCTTAGTTTGGCAGCAACAGGTAAAAATGTTCCACACCCAAGCCTGGAGTGACTTTGTAATGGACAGTCTTTTTGCCTTTCAAATAGATTGAAGATAAAGTTTGTTACTTTAGCAAAGTTGGAGCGGACTGGCTAGTATATTTCATGTAATTGGGATCCTTTTAATTGGTACAACGCTTCCCAGCTTTGATTTTTTTAAAAAAATTAGAAATAAAATGAAACTAGAGTGACTATAAATTTTACTTAGTATTTTGTCATTTTCATTTTTTACCTCCAACTTGACTGTCTTTTAAAGGATGCTTTATCAATCAGCTTAGATATTTAGTTGTGATTACTACTGTCCACTTAATTTGGATAATAAACCATCAGCTTAAGCCAATTAAAAATTTCTGATATAACATGATTGAAGA
>NW_015247812.1:0-537 GCF_001447785.1 Gekko japonicus | reverse complement strand
GAGGCTCCCTGCTGGCCTCTCTTCTTCTCCGGCCAAAAGTCCTGACGGAGAGCTACGTTTGTACTTACTAATGCAAAGCACTGCTGTGGACAGTCCCCATCGGTTAAGTGAAATGCCGGCTTTTTAGACGTGACAATTAAAACCAGTGTCGGATCAGGCCATCTGGCAGGAAGAGTCGCAACCGGCTCCACAAGCCACCCATCCGAGGGGGAGCCATGAAGCCCCCGGCCAGGCAGCCCGGACGGGGGGCGGCGGCTGGGCTCACTCCCTTGACCCTCCGGGACGGGGGTCAGAAAGAGGCTGCCTGCCCTTCTGGCGACTCCTGCCCTGTCTCTGTGCGCATGGCTATTGAGAGGCCTCCCCAGTGCTTCAGTAACAAGCTGCCAGTTTGGTGTCTCGGGAAGCCAAAAGCGTCCAAGGAGCCTGGCATTGGGCAAGATGGAAAACGCAGCCGAAAGTAATGATTGCTTTTCTACTTTGCCAGGCGGACCGTACGGTCTACGGCTATCTAGATGACTTCCTAGATGACAGCCAGTT
>NW_015247811.1:0-537 GCF_001447785.1 Gekko japonicus | reverse complement strand
TCCTCACTTGCACCTGAGAAAGAAGCCAGAAGGCGAGGAGGTGGGGGAACAAATTACTTTTTTGTTTTGGTGTAAAAAAAAACCCCAACATTATCAGCAGCTTCTTGTTTGGCGGGGACTTCAGTGATGGCTCTGCCTTAGGAGGGAATCAGCCGCGTAACCACCAGGACATAAAAGAAACCTCTGTATTGACTGTACAAGCCCAGCGTTTGACACAAGAAAGACCTTATCTTTTGCAGGCTGAATTAAGACAAGGCCTTTAGAAGTCAGATTCATTAATAACCCACGCACAAAAAAACGCCTTTTTATCAGACAAGTTGCCTTTTGTGCTGCATTTCCCAGGCCAATAAATAACCAAGATAAAACTTGGAATATAGGATGGTATTTGAAGCCCACATCTGTCAAGAAGAAAAAGGGGGGGGGATCAAAAGGACAGCTTTTCTTCTATGTCTGTTGGGGGGGGATGATTTGTCCCATCTTGGGAAGAGTCAATATTTTTAGAAATGGCTTGTTGCCAGCTCTGGCTTGGGAAATTCC
>NW_015247810.1:0-537 GCF_001447785.1 Gekko japonicus | reverse complement strand
AAGCTACTCTTTTTCAGAAAGGGAGGAAGCTAACAATAAGGAAGATGTTTTTCATTATTTCTTCCACATCCATGAAGACTTAGAATTAGTTACCGGGACAAAAAAGTCCCCAGTAACAAAATCTGTTCTTTGGCAAATTACTTGTAGAACTTGCAGTCATCTTTCTCTGTTCCTGCTATTTTTCAGGGGGAATTTAGTCTATAGCCATAGAAAATGTAGAGTAGTTCTGATTTGAACTGAATAGTTTTGTTCATCATACTTGAGAACGAGGTTCAGTGAATGTGATAAATTATGATCAGAACTCTCCTGTTGAAAGAGGCAGCAAAGTGTTTATTTGGTTTAACAAGAAAGTGGACTCTAGCGATGGTTTTGTGAGTTGCACTATATGTCTACTGCATTTTTATCCTGGTCTTCTTCTAGATAGCTCAAAGTGTGTACCTTCCTCCACAACATACTCACAACAGCCCTGTGAAGGCAGCTGGGTTGAGAGAATCACTGATCCAGAATCATCCAGTAAGCTTTATGGCTGAGTGGGGA
>NW_015247809.1:0-537 GCF_001447785.1 Gekko japonicus | reverse complement strand
ACAGCTTAGAGGGAACATTGGTCCCATCTTTTATTCTCTCCCCATGCAACCCGACTTCCCTTGTGCTCCTCCCTACACCCACCTTCTGTGGCTGCACCCCCCTCTTAAGTTGGAAATACTGAGCCCTGGGTGTGGTTCTGGTGACTGGGTCCCATCAGACAGTGGCGTTTGGGCCACAGGGCCCTGGGCTGTGGGTGTGCTCTCACGCTGGGCCAATGGATCCTGTCTTCCCAGCTGGGGTCTCCCAACTCACTTTGACTGTGGTGGAGCATGGCTGAAGAGGTGGTGATGCTTCAGCGGGGCCAGACGTGCTCAGCAGCATCTCCTTGGCCCTCTCCAGCCTCCAGGTTGGTGATGCGGGACTTGGAGCCAGGGATTTGGGCGTCGGTGCGGTCCCAGCCGGTAGCGCAGGGGCCGGGGATGGCCCGTCGTCGGGACACACAATAAGAGCTTGGAAACAATATAAACCAGATATTAAATAACAAAATGCTGAGCGAGTAAAAAGTACCACTAAGTATAATAATTTTGACAAGTATA
>NW_015247808.1:0-537 GCF_001447785.1 Gekko japonicus | reverse complement strand
AGGGGGACTGATCTCTGCCATCTGGAGAGGAGCCGTAATTGCGGGGGAGGCGGGCATCCTTAACTGGGCCGACCCTGCTTAGCTGGAGATCAGGATAGCCGAGGGCATCCAGGCTAGAGTACTGTTTTGGTAGGCAGCCCTTTTGCCACATGAGATGCAAAAGCAAAGCTCTGGAAAAGCCATTTTGTATTGATGTTATCAAATGCCCCAAACCCCGATTACCAGGGAAGGGGCAGGATAAAGATAAAATGAAATACATGAAATAAATTCACCTCCCTTCCGCTACCCAGGACAGGGATTTGTTCAGTGCCTGAGATGGCATTCAAAAAGGGTTAGACGGGGGACGGACACAGCCTGGCAACAGCTTCATGGGACCTTCACCTCCAGAGGCACAGTCCTCTGATCAGAGGCACTCTATATTTCCCGCTGCCTAAGAACGAGGCCTCCCGTGGTCAGGAGGCAAAGGCAGGTTTTTGGCCTCAAACAGCCTTCCCACCTCCAGCCCTTGTCCATATGAAGGAATGGAAACATTCACTT
>NW_015247807.1:0-537 GCF_001447785.1 Gekko japonicus | reverse complement strand
TTCACACAGCCCATCTGAACTGTTCATCTATGAATGGCTGGTTTGGGTGTCTGCCAAGTCCTCAGATGCCTCAGGGTGTATGACCATCTAACTTAATAAGAAGCTTAACCTACAGTAATGTTGCCAAGCCCAATTAGGGTGTAACAACTCCCTAAAAATAAGACCTATTCCATTAGCCTTCACCTGAAACAATAATATGTATTTACTTAATTGCTCACTTATTGTATTTCTACACCACTTGTCCTTATTATTCAAATGTGAAGCTGGAAAAATGAAGCTCTCCTCATGGCCAATCAAGACGGGAATGTGAAACATCTCTCACATTATTGTATAGGGAGAGACAGTTGGGAAACTCCAATCCAAAAGTGTAGCTGAAGAGGCAGAAAGGCTTTAAATAGTCATTATAACCTTAGTCTCCCATTGGCCACATGAGGCAGCCATTCTTTTCATATCATTTGTTGCCTTCAAAGGGAAATGAATGGCAAGGTCACCAACCACACCTATATAGTGCAGGAAACCTGCTAACAGACAGGTTCA
>NW_015247806.1:0-537 GCF_001447785.1 Gekko japonicus | reverse complement strand
GCTTAACTTACTGCTTGGGCTTGGTATGAATCTCTTAGAGCCCCTGTTCTCTGTCTCTAATATCTGAAGCTGAAAGAGAGCATCAAAGTGCAGATGACTCAGTTTCTAGCCAGAGATCTTTTTGATGTGACTGGCTGATTTTACCCAAGTTACATAAATGCAGTTGACAAAAAGGGTCAGAGGGGCGCACTCTTTTGAACATGAAACAGAAGCAAATGCGTTGCTTGATGAAGACAGAAGGGAAACAAACAAAGCACATCTATTCTTTCCTCCAATAGTTCAAGGAGATCTGGCTAAATCCATTTGTGTAAGAGAGTGCATTTGCCTGTGTGGTCTATTTTGAGTCACTGAGATTTGTATATTTGCATGTAGCTCTTTAAACCCTATATTTCCTGCACTGTATTGTGTTTGATCTTTCTCGGTTAACCAGTACCTATTCAGTCACATATGAATACAGGTAGCGATGCCACCTCTTGAATAAAAGTTCTAATTTTTATTGAACAGTCTATCTAATCAACAAAGTACAGGGCCCTGTGA
>NW_015247805.1:0-538 GCF_001447785.1 Gekko japonicus | reverse complement strand
TACTGGAGGGTAAAGGAAATTCAGTTTATACCTGCTCAGACACATTATTGTGTTCGGTACTTTCAGTTTTTCAAAGAAAGCATTGTCAGTGGTTAAACTTGTGTGGTCAAATTAAGTTCCAGGAACACAGCTTAGCTTTTGGCTAAGTCTCAGACAAGCATTTCTAAAAGGCACACGTGCAATTTCAGATATATAAAAAGTGCATATGCTTGCAATTAGATATTAGCAGCAAAAAGAATTCTTCTTGCTGAAGCCCACCCTGTATCTCTAGGTTGCCAGAGGCAGAGCTAAAGGAAATTTGAAAGAGGGATTTGTTAGAGGGTTTTATACACATTCTGCTTTCACCTCTAATCAACAGGACTTGTGGAGCTTTGTGTTGTTTGAGGTGACAGCAGAATTCTTCCCCTTCCCTGTTGCCTGAGATGCTTTGGATTGAACCTGTGACCTCAGGCATGAAAGACAAATGCTCTAGAGCCAAAGGATGGACCACCCCCTGTGGATTAATTTGGCTCGGAGCAGTGTTCCCTCTAAGCTGAGT
>NW_015247804.1:0-537 GCF_001447785.1 Gekko japonicus | reverse complement strand
ATCAAAGGCTTTTAAAGGAAGTACTCTCGAGTGGATCGTTTGTTTATTCATTGGCTCTCAGCATTCATCTGGGTTCTTAGGCTTCAATGGGACTAGGACACACCTGACGCTGAGCAATATATTGGCTCTCTTGCAATGAATATGTATAATGCCACCAACTCTTCAACCACATCACACCTCTGATTTAAAAAAAGTTCTGCTGTAACCGACAAAAGTTCATGTGGCAATTTACTAATTAATTATTATTAGTAGTATGTAAGGTGCCAAAGGGTTTCTTTGTCGTATGGGCTGGCTTTATAATAGCGTTTCTAATGCACGTTGAGATGACTCAAGGGCTTCTCGTAGGGTTGGTCGTCGTTAAATCAGTTTTGCAAGGTAGGCTTTTAGGAAAAAACAACCGGTTACCCCATATTATCCTTGTTCTTGCTATCGCTGCAGATTCTCCAGAGGAAAAAAAATTACTAGGCTTGCCATTTTGTTCTTATCACTGCCGTGTTTGCCCAAGAAGAGGGCAAGACGGCCTTGCTTATGACAGTG
>NW_015247803.1:0-537 GCF_001447785.1 Gekko japonicus | reverse complement strand
GGGTGGTAATGAGTTTAACAATTCAAGTTCGATTA
This sequence comes from Gekko japonicus, assembly GCF_001447785.1. Lineage (NCBI taxonomy): Eukaryota > Metazoa > Chordata > Lepidosauria > Squamata > Gekkonidae > Gekko > Gekko japonicus. Next base: position 502 of record NW_015247803.1, on the reverse strand, counting down.
AACGAATAAACCTTCGTTTAATTCAGATTTAATCCTTGTGTCTTCCTTTTGGTGTTGGGGACCAACACATGTTTGAATGTAAAACCATTCTTCTCTTTCCTTTATGGACAGTCACAGCCCCTTTCTGCATGTAATGACAATTGTCCTTCAGGTTATAGTAGGACGAAGAAGGAAGGAAAACCATTTTGCTGCTACAACTGCACGAGATGTCCAGAAGGGAAGATTTCAGAGCAAAAGGGTAAGTGGTGTGAGGCACAGAGCTCATCTATATATATTGGCTTTGAAGAGCAGATCACTCAATTATGGTGATGATGCCAGATAAGAGGATGATAGCAGCTGACTTTCCAACTGATGTGTTGCATTTGTCTGAATAGCATCCCCTCAGACATGAACAAAGAAGGAATTTAGCATTTCCAAATCAGAATGTGGTAGTGACTCCCAGTTAATGATATCCATGGAGAAAAGATGCTTTGAGTAATCAGATTAACCATCCCATGATTAC
>NW_015247802.1:0-537 GCF_001447785.1 Gekko japonicus | reverse complement strand
CTTTCCTGCAGGTGAATCGTCTGAATCTCCATACTCTGGAGATCAGCTGGAATTCTGGGAGAATTCCCAGCCCCACTCAAACCAGTGCCGCCACCAATTCAACAGAAAAACACGGTAATCGGGTTTTCCCCCACGGCAACTCCCCAATGGAAAGGCTAGCCATTATGCAGAAAAGAGGGGTTCTTCTCGGGACAGATGATCTGTAATTCTCTTGCGCTAGCCATTGACCCGATGATCATGACGGCTGGAAGCGCTCCGTCTGGAAACACCCTAATGGGAGTTAGCCACAGAGGAGCTTGCCAATTTAATTTTGTTATTCATGTATACGGTAGTTTTGCTTTCCTCCTTCGTGGAAATGCGCATAGGACATGAGGGCCGGGTTTTGTTAATTACTTTTTTTAATGGGAACTACGTCCAGTTTTGGGGAAATTCTGCTTGTGAATGTAGACTTATACCCAAGAGTAATAGATTTTCCCCTACCAGTGAATCTGGGTGAAAATCCAGTGGGTTTTTTTGGTTTAGTTTTTTTTTAAGGGG
>NW_015247801.1:0-537 GCF_001447785.1 Gekko japonicus | reverse complement strand
ATTAAAAATATTTACAAATTCCAATTCAGTTAAAATCAAATCCAGCCTATTAATTAGAGTCCCTCCACTTGCAGGCAATGGCAAACCGTCTCTGTTGATCTCTTGCCATGGAAAAAACCATACTGGGTCTCCATAAGTTGGCTGTGACCTGATCAGGGGGGAAAAGGTGATAGGACATTTTTCTCCAGGCTGGCTGGCAACCCTATGACAAATCCTCTGTAGCGACACACTGGAGTGAAACGATAAGCTACCAGCCTTTCACTTCACCGAGGGGGAAAAAAGATGGAGTACATTTAGTGGATCCAGGGTCCATCCCATGAACAGCCCAACATGGTTTTATGATGACCATTAAATTGTGAATGGGTTTCCCCCCGTTTTTCTGAAATTCTTGTGTTTGATACCAGAGTTCATACAATGATCCATATTTCTTCATTATACACATTTCTCTTCTACTTTTGTAAGGGGTTCTATTAGTCATTTGGAGGTTTTTTTAAAAAAAATACCGTGCCTGAAGTATAAACTATCTTGTAGTTCTAT
>NW_015247800.1:0-537 GCF_001447785.1 Gekko japonicus | reverse complement strand
TCCTTCCTCCCCAGTCTGCCTCTGGAGCCATCTTCGTATTTCTCCCTGCTGACTTTGCCCTGCCTCCTCCACCCTAGGGGAGCCCGTCAGCAACCTCTCCCCATTCATTAAATTGCCCCTGCACCTCCATCTAGCCCAGCCATGCTTGTTTCTTCGGGCCAGGGAGCCCTCTTTAATCAGCGGCTAGCAAGCTCCCAGGGATTCTCTAGGCTGCCTTAAGCAATCAGCCTGTTCCCCAAGACTGGCTGATGACATCATCAGACAGGGCCGTGGGAAGTCTGTCTTGAGTTGCTGCCTCAGCAGATCTTCTATCCTTGCAGATGGCTTGCAGCTTCAGCCGGACTTGCCCCGAGGCCCTTCGACTTCAGCTCCTCGCCACCAGGCCACTAACTGGGTTCCCAGCATTAATGGCAGCGGCAAGCTCCGGGTGACTGGCCCCTACTTCAGTGAAACTGGAGCTGGACTCAGGGATGCCGTTCCTCTGCTCCACAGCTCCTTCCTTCCGACAGCCATGGACCAGGTAAGTATCCCAGCTCC
>NW_015247799.1:0-537 GCF_001447785.1 Gekko japonicus | reverse complement strand
TTATAACAACGGCTAGAATTGTCTTCTTGGTTAATTCTGTGTGGGCACAAATTCAGCCACAGATTTCCTGAAAGAAGTTCTCAACATGCAGAAGTAGATTGCTGCATCCTATGCACGTGTCATTAGACCTGAACAATATGCCGTACAGGACTAGCAGCATTGCTGCAAGGGCTAGGATTCATCTTAACCCACATGATTTGAGTCACTAAGTCCAGTGGAAAAAAGCAGAAAAGAGGCACACCTCATGTCACAGTTATAAAGCGCACAACAGAACGAAGCGGATGTGAATTGCGCAGTGTAGGTATGATCGCCTATTTGACCACCTCCACAGTGTGGTGACTTATTCCTGGCTGCTTCCTCATGGAGACAATTCTTGATGTAGCTCTCATTCATGCTGTGAATGCAAAGGCATTTGCAGTGGCCATGGAGCATCCTCGTGGGAGTCTTCTGCACCTTTGCCTTGCCTCTGCCCTCAGTGGCTGCCGTGCCCACCCTCCCTTGCCACCGGAGGACTTTTTCTGACTTTAAAAAAGAAAT
>NW_015247798.1:0-537 GCF_001447785.1 Gekko japonicus | reverse complement strand
TTCTTTCTCTGGAGGACGAGTTCGACTCCCTGCAAGAAGCGAAGGATGCCGAGCTGGAGCGCCTGGAGCAGGAGGTGCGGGAAGCCAGCGAGGAGATCCAGAGCCTGCGCTTGGACTCCGAGGAGGCGGCCGCCTTGCACGAGAACGAGGTCGCCGGCCTGCAGGAGGAGATCTGCCGGCTGAAGGCGGAGCTGGAGCGGGTGCAGCACGTCAACGGGGAGTACAGGCTGGAGATCACCTCCCTGCAGGCCGAGATCAGCATGAAGGAGGCGGGCCCCGGGGACGGGCAGCCCCCCCCGGACCTCACGGTGGTGACGCATTACGACCAACGGGACGCCGGTTCCTCCGAAAGCATGACCGGGCTCCAAGGTACCGTGGGCAGGGTGTCGCCGTGGGGCGTCCTGGACGACCGAGGCCCTCGCGTGGGTCTCTGGGGTGCAGACATGGCCGGTGGGTGAAAGAGAGGGGTCAGGGGGGTTCTTAACTCACCTCCCTTTCAGGATAAGGGCTCAGGTATCCGTGGAAGGATACCTTCCT
>NW_015247797.1:0-537 GCF_001447785.1 Gekko japonicus | reverse complement strand
AGTTGTGTTTTCGGCTGTTCCACATACTCCAGAAAAGGCAGGGGGTGCCATTTTTAATACTCCTCAATGCATGAAAAAAGCTCACTATATTTTAAAAAAACATATTGAGATCATTTCTAACCCAGTCAACTTACTGCTGTGCCAGTTTTCTACTGACAGCAAACGTTTTAATATAGAAGAACATTCAAAAACATGTGTGTCCCCCAGCGCCATCTGACATGGTACTATCCATTTTACCACCTCCTTGTCTACATCAATGGGAACACATCTTTCCTATTCTAAACTGTCAGCTGGGTGCTGGTTGTGTGACCTTTGAAACCATTTATGGCTTGGGACAAACATATTTCAAGGAACACCCCTGCCCACATCTTGATATGCATCAATTATGGACTTCTAGCCATCACCTACTAATTGTCCTCCAACTTACGGTTGCCCAGATATCATCTAAAGAGCCCATTTTCCCCCAGTAATGGCTCTCACTGGTCCCTGGGTGGAATGGACTCCCTGGAGAAGTGAGGAATGACTGTTGTAGATGTG
>NW_015247796.1:0-537 GCF_001447785.1 Gekko japonicus | reverse complement strand
CCCCCCACCCCCGGCCTTGATCCCACAGAATTGGAGTTACTGTCTAATACATCTCTTTGACTATGTTTTTAAAATGCAGCTCAGCTGGATTGTATCTGACCCTGTTGCCACGTTAGGAAAGGTTTGTTGTTGTTTTTTTGCCAGATATAAAAAGGCAAGCCCCCCTCCCTGGCAGTTTATATTCATTTCTATGGGGATTGTTATATCCTGGGCCGGCTTCCCATGAGAGCTTCTGGGGCACTGGATGAGGGTGAAAATAGCACTCGGGGTGGGGGTGGGGAGACTGTAACTAATAATTATGGTAAACGAGCACATTTTCCAGTGTTGGTTGAATGATTCCGTTTTTGAATAGCATAATGTGTGGATGCAAACAGTGACATGCCAACCGAGCATTCTGTGACAATTATTGCATTAGGAGGTGAATTGGCACACTGCCTCTTAAGTCACACGCGTGCACAACACCGAGCTGCAGCAGGAGCTGGGAACAGCTCCCGGTGCCCTAATTTAAGTCTAGTCTGCTCAGTGGGTGGGGGGGGG
>NW_015247795.1:0-538 GCF_001447785.1 Gekko japonicus | reverse complement strand
GTACATTGTATGCAACACGATAGGCCATAGATCTGCCTCCGTGTACAATTGGCTTATAAATCGAATGTATAAATAAATAAATATAGGGTCAATAAATTGGCTCAATAAATCGAATGTATAAATAAATATAGGGAGGGAGGCCCCATACCCTGGTGCCAGGACACACGATCCCTGACTCAAGACTGACTCCACTGGACGTCTGGTTTCACTGGGTTTTAAATCAGCTGTGTGGGCTAGAAGGATTGAAGATCACCAGCGTTGCATGCCAGAGAGCCCCAGGTTCAGTCCCTGGCACGTCCAGTAGCAGGACCAGGGAGGTCTTGGAGAGCCACTGCCAGGCAAGCAGACAGAACTGGGTTACATGGACTTGGCTTAAAGGCAGATCCAGGTGGTCAGCCGTGTTGGTCTGAAGCAGTACGACGAACTGAGAGTCCCGTGGCACCTCTAAGACCAACATAGGTTTAGTCAAGGTGTGAGATCTGTGCGCACACAGTTTATCAGATACATTCGAATGGACCTTAGGCTACACTAGAAAGTC
>NW_015247794.1:0-538 GCF_001447785.1 Gekko japonicus | reverse complement strand
CCCATTGGGTGCTTAATCAAGGATGTTTGGTGATTAATCCATGTATCTTTAGCCACATAAAGAAACAACTGCAATCACATTTCTCAAAGTTTTTTTTTAATTTGTTTGGTTTTTGCCGAGTAGGCAAAATGTTTGTGAATAAGACTCGCAGAATGACAGCTTCATTGCTGACCTTACCATACATACACACTATAGGGATAAATGAAAGACCTTTAAGTTTCCCTGACTGTTATTTTGGCACATTTCACCCATGTGTAACAAACAAGTTCATTGATACTTGACATGCATTCTCAATTTGACAGGCATCAAAGGTGTGCAAATATGTAGAATAACAACATTTTTTGAGTAATAAGGTTTGCACATAAGGAAATGCATGCTGAGCTTCCACACCACCTTCAAGTAACAGCTATGCCTCATACTGTGCCTTCAAGCCCTCTTTATACAGTGACAAAACAGATTGTGTGGAAATTAGTCTTCATGACAAAACAAAGTTGTATGAAAATTGAGCTGGCATTGGATTGCTCCAAACCAACATTTG
>NW_015247793.1:0-538 GCF_001447785.1 Gekko japonicus | reverse complement strand
CAGGTGGGGCCTGGAGAATGACAAGTGACATGCCTTTGGAAGTGTGCAGGTAAGAGGCACTGATTCATCACCAAGACCTATGCAGACACATGACTTCTAGAGACTCAAGGAGTGGGACGTAGGGGAATGAGGAATGAATCCTGTTGAATGACAACATGTGGATAATATTTTAACAAGGTGTCACAGAAAGCAGAAAGAAGAACCACCCAGGGCAGTGATTCCCCCACTGCAAGTAACAAAAAGAATAAGGACGATCCCTGGTTGGCGAGTCTCATGACATTATCTTTTATTCTATAACCCGTTCCTGTGTAAGCATCTTTGATGTTCCCCTTTGGTTTTTTTCAAACTTTCTTCAGTCAGGTTGGGAGACAGATGTCAGCGTGGTGCATGGCCTTTTGTTCTGCCCTGTGCCCTTTAATGCATGATGTGCTAGTGCAAAAAGTAAGAATTGGGCCATACCTGTGTTTAAATGGCTGTTCCTGCCATGCCTTCTGTCCAGAGAATCTTGGCGACTGTATCGGCTACGGATCTGTAACGG
>NW_015247792.1:0-538 GCF_001447785.1 Gekko japonicus | reverse complement strand
TCTTGTAAAGGATTTGCTTAAAGAGTACTCCCAAGTGCCAAGTTTAAACACGGAGGAAATAAAGGTACTGCGGCATTCTAGGCACCGTGGAGCATGATCTGATCGTATCAGCAGGTCACCGGCACAGACAGAGAACAAATCACTCCAGCCTTCCAAACGTTTTGGCCGTCTTTCACCGGAAATGCCACACAGAAGGCAAGGAAGGGGTTTCTCCTCAAATGCCCTTGAGAAGCTCGCAATGGGAGGCAGAGAAGATCCAGTATAATTAATTACAGTGTGATAACTCCCGGTTTTATGCCTTGGAACCCAGGCTTGGATGTGAAAGGAACTGAGATAATACAATAGGCCTTGCTGAGATATCTCTCAGGAAATAGAGAGAAAAAGAAACGGAGATTAGAGAATCCCAGAAAGGGGGGGGGGAACCAGCAGATCTTAGTGAACTAGCTTGTTCAACATTAGACAAAATTTAAATCGCTGTTTTCAAGTGCATTCAAAAGTTTGCACTGAGATAGGGTTGCCAAGTCCGGGTTGGGAAATT
>NW_015247791.1:0-538 GCF_001447785.1 Gekko japonicus | reverse complement strand
CTCCTTCAAAACTAGCTCTTTGTGTGGCAGATCTTCTGTTTTCTGTCTCGTTTTGAAGAGCCTTCTGTTAGGTTTCTTTGCCTGTGTGAGACAGAAGAGTACCATTGGAGCCCTCTGCAACACAGAAGCAAGTGAACAATAGACATTCCTCAGAAACAGTCCTTTGCTTGCCAACAAAACCTGTTTGTTAATTTTGAGGGGCACACAGAGGAGTAGTTTTCCAAAGTTTCTACTGCCCACCAATGTCTTTGGGAAAACCATGAAGGGAATATTCTCTTCTTTCTGCTAGTTGAAATGTTGCTGAAGTTTGCCAGAAGAATATTGGAATGAAATCCTGGTACAAATCCCACTTGAGAGGACATGGGGTATTTGGCTCATTCGAAATTTTGCAGCTTTCCTGAGCCTTGCCTCTTGGTCTCACCGGGCTGACTACATACCAATGAATAACACACAGTCATTTTGTTGAAGTGAGTGACTCAGCATGTCTGTCACTCTAAGGGTGTGTAGGTGTTATGTCCTTGAAAAGGATGCCTCTCTT
>NW_015247790.1:0-538 GCF_001447785.1 Gekko japonicus | reverse complement strand
GTACTGGTGAATGTTTTGTCTCTTTCCACTCATGGAACTCTTCCCTGTGATGCCTCTTCCCAAGTGGAAGCCCCAAACTCTTTAGCCTTCTCTTGGAGGAAAGGAGCTCCAGCATTTGGGCCCTTTTGCTCAGTCTTTTCTAAACTTTTCCCTGCTCTATGAGTGGGGAGCCCAGAGTTATGCACGCCTTCCAAAGGGAGCACAACAGCTATGCCTATATCCAAACATACTCATTTGCAGTTGGATACAACTTATGAATCCAGGATCAAAGGAATATGCCTTGCTGTTTGAACAATGGCTACCTATGCCCATCCCATCCCATCTAGGTCAAGACCAATAGGCTGTTTGACCAGAAAAAGAAGCGATATAACAACAAAGTTATTGCTGTTTAAAATTCATTATGAACAACCGGCATTTAATTGCAGCAGCTATATATTTACACGTGTCTATTGTTACATTAAAATCAAGGTCCACTAGTTAGAAGAGCAAAGAGGCTTCTTGATCAGATAAGGATCCAGAAATTCTCTTCTCAGATCCT
>NW_015247789.1:0-538 GCF_001447785.1 Gekko japonicus | reverse complement strand
GGGTAAGCATGAGTTGCGTAAATTGTTGGGGATAGGAGAAACAGTAGAGAAGACAGTTTATATCAAGGCTGGGAGTTTGGCCGTGTTATTTTCCTTACAATGTCAAGAGCAATGTACAAGGTATCTGTCTTTAAAACACTCAACGTTCTCTTCTGAAACAGTGAGAAGACTGAGCCTGTTACCCAGGAGTCCGTTACCCTACTTCTGTGTTTGACTTGATTCGCCAGAGATGACTTGGCCGCATGCAGTTTTTAATAAGTATTTCTGGCCAAGCTACAGTTCTGCAAGTGTTCAGAGATGACTCTGGACAGCTAGTTTCACTCACATCACATAGGATAAGCTTTATTACTTTATTTGCACGGAATGGCAATTGCCCTGGAATTCTCTTATTCGGTATTCGGCTTTTCGCCTCCTTGAATACGAACCGGGTGACTCGGTCACCACGAGTGGTTTTTCAAGCCTGCCCATGACACTATCCTTCCCTCTGCTCCACCATCCCTCCCCCCCTCCCCACCACAGCAGGGTTGCCAACCTCCAG
>NW_015247788.1:0-538 GCF_001447785.1 Gekko japonicus | reverse complement strand
CATTGCCCTACACACACACACACACCTCCCCTGTCCTTTCTATAACAAAGACTTCCTCTCTTCCCCCACCCCGGTGAGGTAGGCGGGAGGGGGAACCCGCACGGTCTTTCTATCTACCCCCTTCCTTTCCCCTCCCTACCTTCAGCTCGGCCGCCTCCGCCATCTTGAGACATCGTAGCCGCCTCGGCTAGAAGCGGGGACTGGCCAAGGGAGCGGAGGCAAATTTCTCAGCAGGCAACTAGCCGCAGAGGCGACGCGACTGAGAACCGCCCCCTTGAGTTCTTTCGCAGCGCCGAGGAGCGAGGGGGCGTGGCTAATGCGGCGCCGTAGAGAACCGAGGGAAGGGCTGTAAGGGAGCGGTGCAAAAATCCTCGGTACACCGTCAGACGCATCAGATGCGCTCCCCCTCCCACACACACAGTTCCTTCGCGTTCTTTCTGCCCTCGCAGTCCTTCCACGCGCGGTGTGGCTCTAAGCGCAACGTTGCTCTGTGGGACAAGAGTTTCTGCCGTGCATCCAGGAGTTCGTTGCCTTTAAC
>NW_015247787.1:0-538 GCF_001447785.1 Gekko japonicus | reverse complement strand
CCCACCTGGAGGCTGGCATCCCTGCAACCCAAGCACTGCACTGCTTATCATGCAGTTAGGCACTGACAGAGTAGCCCGGTGAGTTCAAGGCAGAGGGAAGAGCAGGATTTGAGTCCCGAAGAACCCTAAAGATGAATAAGATTTCCAGGGTATGATCTTTGACTCTCAAAAGCTGGGCTCGTATTTTGCTCTTCTGGACCCGTGTCTTTTTTTCGGGTTCAACAGCTCGTAAGCCACACACCAAGAAGAACATATAAGAATTAAAAATAACATCGAAGAAAAATTTCGCCATACAAACTGTGCAGGGTTTGTGTGTGTGTCAAGTGGGTGTCAAATTTGTGGGTGTCAGAAGTGGCCAAATAGCTTCACAGCCATTTTGCAAGGAATTTCTCCCTCACAATGGTGTGTTTAGAATAATAAAGAAAAAACTGCGATAAGGAATCAATCATTGACAGGGAGCAATCACAAAAACGGGATCCCAGCAATGCTCTCCTTTATCTGTGCTGTAGATAAGAACATGAGAAGCCATGTTGGATCA
>NW_015247786.1:0-538 GCF_001447785.1 Gekko japonicus | reverse complement strand
AAAACACATTTGGAAAGGGGGACGACGACCCCCAAAGCAATAGGGAAAAACGAACACCAGCAGTTCCCGAGGACAGCAAATGTTTCGGCACGCTTCTATCCAAGAAGTCAATAGTACAGAGAAGGGTGACCCGTTTCTGCGTTAAAGCGTACGCTGAATGCAATGGCGTTGATACTCCAAAGCCAAGATTTGAGGGTTGAACTCTGCAGTCCCGAGCACAAGTTTATTTTCTATGCACTGAACAGAAGTGAATTGTTAGCGCTTTGGTCCTTCGGAAAGCTGTTCTTCCTCTAATCCACACAGGCAGTTGCTTGTCGTGATGGGAAAGCGGTGGCATTAGCCGCCTGCTCCCTCCCCCATCCAGCGCCAAGAAATCCATATAACTGCTTCCAGAAAGTTGCTCTTCATCCACAGATGCTGATTTGGGCCTAGGCATGATGGAACGCAACCAAAAAAAAAAATAGACCTCCCAGTACAAGGATTACAAAGAAGCTGCAAACTGGGGGGGGAAAACAGAATGGTGAACCCACTCAAGCAC
>NW_015247785.1:0-538 GCF_001447785.1 Gekko japonicus | reverse complement strand
ATGGTCTATTCTCCCTGCCACAGGAATGTCAATTAAAATGGCATAAATTTTTAGCAGCAGTAAAAACAATCTGTAGCCCTCTCCTCCTTGGTTAATTTGCAGCAGCAGAGTTTCCCGGGGTACAAGAAGGCACCAGGATGGGGAGAGACAAGAAAATCATGTTCTGCTCACTGTGTTCTATTTCCCACGACCTGAAGCCAACGTAAGGATTAGAAGGACATGTCAAGACTCAGAGCAGGTCCTTCTTTTTGTAGATCTCACAGTCCACAAAATAACATCCACAGTGTATTAAGCTGGGCAATACAGGCCAGTGCCCAGTTAAACAGATTTTTAAGGAGGTGTGAACAACATTGCAACAAACTCGGGGAATATCAGATCAGAAGAATGAATTGCAGTTTCTGTGCTCTTTGAGATATCTAAACGGAGTCTTGTTTTATTCTGATTAATTATTAGTGCTACAAGCATGGCTAGGCAAATAGGGTTGCCAGGTACTTACCTTGCGCTAGCAGGGGGGTAGGAGGGAGCTTTCTGGGAGTGG
>NW_015247784.1:0-538 GCF_001447785.1 Gekko japonicus | reverse complement strand
AATAATAATAATAAATGTTTATTAAAGAGAACGTTCAGGGGAAAGTTATTCATTTTAAGAGCATCAATGTTTTTTGGGAAACGCCTCCTACGTACAGAAACCCTTGCTTTCCCGCACAAAGCTATAAAGCCACATCTGAAAAGATGAAGTCAGGAGAGAGCTGAGAGCCAATACTTTACTCAGAGTTTACAAGGCAGCTTCCTCTAGGGTGGAGCAACACACAACACCCCACACAAGAATGTATCACAATGACAGCTCTTCCAGTGCTAGATGCAATTATTTCGCTACTCCTTTGCTACTCTTCCTCTTTCAATCATTGCTGCTAGTACAGTTTTACCTATTATTCTACCTTTATACTATCACTTCTACTTGACCATAGCAGCTTTAATTTTAATTATATAACAACAACAATTCTTCTTCTTACTACTGCTACTACTACTACTATTACTACTTTTATTATTTTGCTGCTGCTACCACTCCTGGTTTACCACTGCTATTAATACTGCCGAAACCTCATCTATTGATAGTTTACTACTAC
>NW_015247783.1:0-538 GCF_001447785.1 Gekko japonicus | reverse complement strand
TTATATTCCCATTCATACTACATAATGATCAGCACAGGCTTCTAAAATGGCAACTTGTGTTCACGAGCGCAGGAGAAACACAACGGCTGCCTCCTCAACACCTGTCTGACCAAGTGAGCCTGGACAATCCATGCTGTATTTTGATGTCTACATAATGTTCAGAAATAAACATTAAGGAAACTTGGAGGGCTGCAATTCCCAGCGCCATGTGCAATCTTCAGAAAGAACATAGAGATGAGCAGGAGACTCGATTGCCACTGGTGATACACTACCAGTGTGTCCTTTTCAGTTCTGGCCATATGGAGGACCATCTGCCAGCAGAAAGCAGGCTACGCTTAAGTGCTTTTCGGGAACAGTCATCTGTGGAGAGGAACACTGCAGTTGGAGATGCAGAGATGAGAAGAACCGTGGAGCTGCTGGCAACGCCTGGGGTCCTGTGCTAGTCAATAAAGCCCTCAGATCACCAATGCAAATGGAAAACTGATCACGCTACTATTAGGTAATGTGAGAATTAACCCTTTTCTGGAGAGGTGGTGGA
>NW_015247782.1:0-538 GCF_001447785.1 Gekko japonicus | reverse complement strand
TTAGTTCTGTTGCCCACCCACCAGCACAGTAGTAATGGAGGGAGCACCCACACCTACACTCCTGCAAGGCCAATCAACAGATTACCCTTTGAGACAGAAGAAGAAAAGTTTATTTTTCCCCATCAGATTAAAATAAAAGGTCCCTGGAATGCCACAACTCATACTCAGAATGAACACAACAACATGTGGACAGTTTAATGTGGAGGACTAATGTGGAGGACTTCCTGCTTCCCATTCATGGGGAAATCCCCGTGGGGAAGAAGCCTGAGAGAGCGCTTATTCTGAATTACTTGTCGACCTATTATTTAATTCAACAATTTAAAAAAATCTTCTGATTTTTCACTTCATTGAAAACAGTTCAGTGTGAAATTGCAAAAGAAATCAAAACTTGAAGTCTGAGTAATTTCCCTTCTTTAAAAATGGGATTTTGAATTTTACCTTTTCTTCTCTTATACTGTTTTGCTGATATGCAGGGAAGGCAAGACACCATGCTTATTGCAGGAAGGCAATCATGGAAGCACCAGATAGAAAGTTCCCA
>NW_015247781.1:0-538 GCF_001447785.1 Gekko japonicus | reverse complement strand
CAGCACAAGAATGGCTAAGGATCTCCCCCCACCACGACGCTGCACCCTACTAAAGATTGTCCACCTGATTTGGTCCATCTCTGTTGGCACGGCGCCACGATGTCTGTGGCAGGCATGCTCTGTAAAGCCGCTCATACTTGGTTGCATAAAACTGAGTCAGCCGTATGGTCTGGGGTCTTCAATATGATGTGTGCAACAGTAGAGTCACTCCCCCAGACGTTGACTTATGGAGTTGATCCTACGGCTGAGGTTCTCGTAGGGCGATTCTTGTGCTGGCTGCCTGCCAATCAGAGGATCAAGACACCATTAATGCCATTTACAGGAGAGAGAATTGGACTTACTGCCAGGTCATAGCGGACACATAGTATAACATGGGAATATTGTAAGGGTGCAGTCCTGCTTCAGAATTACTCATGCATGCCTCTCTCTCGTGGGAAAAAGCTTTGAGCTTTGGCTGGCTGATACCATAAGTCAAGGGGTACCCAATGTGGTGCTCGCCGGCACCGTTTTGCCTGCCAAGTGTTTTAAGAAAGTTGGT
>NW_015247780.1:0-538 GCF_001447785.1 Gekko japonicus | reverse complement strand
AGACTTGTAGTGCCTGAAGGCATGGCAGCATGAGTTGTGGTCCTGTCAAAACTTGTAAAAAAAGAAAGGTCGCATAGGGTCAACTAGTTGAAAAGACCTGAAAGCAATGCTTAAATTATTAAAAATTGAGAGGTTATCAGTAGGTGGTATTTTTCATGTGTGTAAGAACAATGATGCAAAATGAATGATACAATATTGAAGCCTACACTTCTCTTCTTCCTGAGGCTGAGGCTTGACTACAAATGGTAACTACAAATTATATGTGTAGTTTTGGAAATGAAAGTAAGTTTCCTTAGCTAACAGGCCAATCCCATACATTTTTATAAAGGCAACTAATCCTGAGAGAACTCAGTAGAAGCTTATAGGTTTACTACAGGAATAAGTAATTCATGGATCACAGCCTGATGCATATTTTTATTGTTTTGACTACACTTCTGTCTAAATATCTAATAAAATACAGTGAACTATCTCCCTTCAGAATTTTAGATAGCTGTGTTTCATAGTACAGATGGTAATCTCTGTTATCTAAATTCACTTG
>NW_015247779.1:0-538 GCF_001447785.1 Gekko japonicus | reverse complement strand
GGATTGAGTCCATTGAGTAGACCTGAGTTAGGAGTCCAAGTACACCTGCTATGGCTTGTTCTCTTGGTCAGTTTCAGCTCTTCTTAACAGCTTTGGTGACTGAGCAATAACCAATAGTATTCTTCCCTTGGAAAAGGTCCCCCGTCTTGGCTTTCCGCAGATATCAGGGTAGGAAATATCCATGTTTTACATCAGTTGATCCCCCCAAACTGTGGCACAAGGTAATATCACATTAACTCACATTGTACATTCCCATTTGTGCTATTTTGTGCTGTTTACAGAACAAATCAATTTAAACACACATATGCAATTTAGTTCTCCTCAGCCTTTTTTGGTGTGTCCCCTCCCTCCCCCCGGGCCATGTCTCTACAGAAATTATTAGAATGCAAATTTTGATTCTTTGCTCATTTTGTATAGAACTGGGCAGGAAAACAGGATCCAAATCATGACAATCCTTTTCTGGTAGCTTACTGTGAATAAATAATCCTAGAGATACTAAATTTCATAGTTCAGATAGGATAATAATTCCCACTGAAAC
>NW_015247778.1:0-538 GCF_001447785.1 Gekko japonicus | reverse complement strand
GCTCTGGTTACTTTTGAGGGGGTTTGGAGTCTGGCAAGTAGCAGGATTTGCTTTCCTACAATACTAGCATTTGGCCCGTGTCTTCTGACGGGGGGCAGAGAAAATCTTTGCCTGGGGCTCCACAGAGGCTCATAGCAGCCTCGCACCATAATTCTGGACTTTATCAGGAGGATTTCTAAAGTAAATTAATCCTGGAATTAGACAGGATGATGCATACCATAAATTTCATGCCTTCAATCCATTTGCACTTTTGTTTGTTTATACCTTGCTGATTCACACATTGATAAAACAATAGGCATTAAAAAAGCAAGCTTGATGTGATTCTACACAGGTCAACCAGTTTCCTTTGGGTCGGTGTTTTATTGACATGCACCTGCTGAATGGGACACTTTTAAAACAACACATAATTTTTTTTTCATGCAGCCACAAAGGTAGCCACGTCCAGCATGCTGTTTTTGCAATGTTTTAGCAATGCAGAAGAGTGCTGTGGAGATGTACAAGATGGGAAAACACGCAAACAAGCTGAAGGATGGAAAAA
>NW_015247777.1:0-538 GCF_001447785.1 Gekko japonicus | reverse complement strand
GGGCCAGCGCTTTCAAGGGCCGGCACAACTCTTGCGGTGACCTTCGATATGAGTCTCCTAATCAGCTCACAATCTCGAGCACCTGCAGATGTCTCCGTGCCGCCATTTGATGTTCGGAGTTTCATTCAAAGGACTTTGCAGAGAACATCAATATGTGTTTAAACTGACTGTTAAGAAGTGAGAAATCGTTATCCTTTTACCTGGCCTTTGCATACCCGGAATAAATTTAAGCAGGGCAAGAGATACTATCGGGACAGCATGCCGCAGAGCCTCACCCGCAAGCGTGAGCAATTTGCAACTGTGTGTGTCACACCAAAGCGAGAGAGCACCCGCCTCAAGGAGAATTCCTCCTTTTGCACATCAGTTAACATTTCATTAACCTACAAGGTGACACGCTATGGGATTCCATGGGGCAGGATTTGCCCCAGAGTGGCCGGGAGGCACTGACTCAGGAGCCAGCGAGACATGCTGAAGATCACTCTGCAGAAGTTCAATTAAAACATTTACACTATTATGAAAGCAAATCCAGGCAAAGAAC
>NW_015247776.1:0-538 GCF_001447785.1 Gekko japonicus | reverse complement strand
CCAGGTCCCACCTGGAGGTTGGCAGCCCACTCCCACTTTTCTCTCCCTCTTCAATTCCAGATCTGGTTACCACTGAAATCAATGGCAGAGCTCCTGCTGAGGGACAGGATGGCTCCATGACTGTGTGCCTCAATATAATAAATGTGTTTGGTCAGAGTCAACACTCAAAGAGAATGGAGAAGAGAGGATGTGATGTCGATTCCTTTTCCCAAAAAGACCTTTGGGTCTGGAAGATACCTTTGAAATTAAATAAGGTATAACAATCCACAATGTCTACAAGTCATGACTGTGCATGATGTAATCTGGGTTGGCCACCATCTTCACCAAATTGTAAGCATGGTGTCAATGCTGCCAGGGAGAGCCTTTGCCCTGCCCAGTTCACAGGGTACACTGCTACTAATCACAGATTACCTACCACAGAGTGATACCTTGACTTGTCCAATCAGAAAGGACCAATGGTTTCTGAAGTATATGTCAGACACTTGAACAAAGTTACTCCCAACAACACTCATAGACTCATAGAATATTAGAGTTGGAA
>NW_015247775.1:0-538 GCF_001447785.1 Gekko japonicus | reverse complement strand
GCACTGACCCAGCCACCCTCTGCTTCCACCACTGCTGGTGCCACTCACTGCCCATGCTGCCCCCCATGCTGTGGCACACTATGAATGAAGACACCCCAGAGGCCTATGTGATATTACAGGCACCTCGTGTGCATCGTTTCCTTTCGTGTGAGGCACCAGCTGTCCCTGCTAAGTCACAAGTGCATCCTTTCTGCACCATAGTGCAGTGTATGAGGTGCCACACTGGATCATGATCCCACGATCATGTGTCTTTTGTCATGTTGGTGGTGTTCCCAGGTGCCCTGAGCGAGCTCAGGGGAGATCCAAGAGAGGCTGAGAGCCTTCTAGGACTGCCATTCACAGCATAATGGAGGGGGAATCCTGGGAAAGGAGCCCAATGGAAGCCACCACCAAGGGATACTGGAAGACCCTTAACTGGATCTCCCAATGTTTAAAAGGCCACTACAGATGCAGGGGACAGAAGTTAACCTCCCCTATCCTGGAATGTCTTTGGCATGCCAGATCACCCTAAAGGTTGAACTTAGACACAACCACACCA
>NW_015247774.1:0-538 GCF_001447785.1 Gekko japonicus | reverse complement strand
CCAAAAGGAATAACCTCCTCCCAGACCCACCTGAAGACCAGAGATGAAACAAAGTTCAGTGGAAGATGAACCTAAAAACGGTCAGGCAAGGCATCCCGAGGAGTTTGGACATCTAGAGCCATAGTGCGATGCGAAAGTCGGTGGCCGCATTACAGCTGTTGTCCAGGGATTACACATGCAACAACGGCTGCAGAGGTTTACACAGCTCCCATAGGATGAGCTCAGAACTGGGTAGGTAATGGTTGCCTTCCCAGTTCATGACACAATGAAAGGGTGGACATAACCCACCTTGCCAGTCTCTGCTGTGTTATTCTATGGCCCCTTTTGATGTTGCTGTAGGTCACAAAGGCATAGGGATATTTATAGTTGCGTTCTAGCGAGGTAAAAGGATAGGGTTCTGCAGACATTGAAATAGTGTCATGCTCGCTGACCCTCGTCTACCAGGTCTGGAAAAAAGGCAGGCAACACTATGGGCTGCAACAGGTGGACGTTCAGAACCGCCTTCAGCCAGAAGAAGAGGTCCATCAGTGGCTATTAG
>NW_015247773.1:0-538 GCF_001447785.1 Gekko japonicus | reverse complement strand
ATGGCTGCCTTGTCTTCAGGAGAGCTCTCACTGAGGTGTGAGCCAAAGGGCCTCTTATATGACTCTTAGCTTGTGGCTTAGTGCCTGTGGCTTGGCTGTCTGAAAGAATCCTGCATGTTTTGATGTGGTGGCTGAGGAAGGCTGCTTTAAAATTCATGGCACTAAGCTAGGAAGACCCAAATGGGCAGAAGTCTTGAATGTCTGTTTAAGGGTGCACCATTCTGTTTGTTTGTTGTTCGCCATGTGAGAGCTATTTGTGTGACTTTGTTTTTGCTCAGTTCCAGAGAGAGCTGGATCTGGTCTTCTCTTTATTATTTGTGTCTGTGTCTGTGCTCTTTTTTCATACCCAGGTGAGATTTTGGTTTGGACCTCTGTTTTGTGTTTATGGTGTGAATGAATGTTCTTGCTTTGCTTTTATTGCATGTTGTTTTTTGTTGTCTTGCCTGCTGGTTGGAATTATGTGCTTGGGGGGACAGTGGGGGGACGACGATACGATGATATTAATTAAACATGATCAATAGATTGTGGGGTAGGGGGA
>NW_015247772.1:0-538 GCF_001447785.1 Gekko japonicus | reverse complement strand
AAAAAAAAATGTATTTCCCTTGGAAAGCAATGGGAAGGAAACGATGAAAA
Source organism: Gekko japonicus (assembly GCF_001447785.1). Taxonomy (NCBI): domain Eukaryota; kingdom Metazoa; phylum Chordata; class Lepidosauria; order Squamata; family Gekkonidae; genus Gekko; species Gekko japonicus. The sequence continues at coordinate 488 of NW_015247772.1, read as the reverse complement.
TCAACACCTGTGACAAGTAATACAGTAAAAGTCAACAGAGCTTTTGAAAAGCAGATAGAAGCATATTCAAAGATATTCGGTGTCCCTAATATAGATGTTTATCTGGCACTGGAACAGTGCCTGCACGACTATTAAAACAAAAGAAAACAAACAGAGACGAAACTGATAAAAGGAAGCCGGAACTTCCTATAAAACCTCTGGTAAGATGACCTCATCCTCTGGGAGAACGTAACAATATCAGTTCCCGTGAAGTATTTTTCAGAAGAGCATAGCAAACAGTGAGACCTGCAGTAGCCCTTAGGACTTTTAAGCTTTTAGTATTCCTGGAAACAATTTCAACATCTCTTGTTTTCTAAGTGGCAAAGGGGGGAAACAGAGGAAGATAACACTGTGCCTCATACTTCTAAGGCGACAGACTGCAAAAGGGAGTTAAACTAATGCCAAATCTGTTGTTTTTGAAGGAGGAGGAGTTTGGAGTTATACCCCGC
>NW_015247771.1:0-538 GCF_001447785.1 Gekko japonicus | reverse complement strand
TTTTTATGCTGTTGTATTATGTTTCTCATGTTTTACTTCGTAAGCTGCCTCTAGCGGGCTCTCCGGAGAGGTGGCATAAATGTTTTCTAAACAGATAATTATTTGATTTTAGCGGATGCTACTAGTTTAATTTGTTTTTAGCCTGCTGGCATCTCATTTAATATTATATCTTCTCTTGTTTGTCGCATCCCCGTTATGCATTCCTTTGTGTTGGCTTCACATTGATTAATTTCTGCTGTTTTTTTTTTTTTAGGTCTTCTTGTTCTGTGTCTTCTCTGTGACTATCTTTCAGGCTGACAATTGATGTATTGTTTATATTGTTTTATAAGCATTTTTTAATGTTCTTTCAAAGAGCGTGGCAAAAAAAATGATTCAAGCAAATTAAGATTTCTAAGATATTTCTCCTGAGGAAGGGGGGGGGAATACGGTGCTGTATCCTACTATGTAGCTCAGGTAGCATTGCCAGCCTGCAGGTTGATCACCAGCTCACCAGACAACAAAGACCAGGATCACCAGACAACAGAGACCAGTTGATCAC
>NW_015247770.1:0-538 GCF_001447785.1 Gekko japonicus | reverse complement strand
GGTATAAAGCCAATCTCTTCTTCTTCTTTCTAAAAATGTTTTGGGGGCACCATGTTGGAACCTCTGTGTTAAAGATATCCTAGAAAAACACAACTGCCTTAAAATCGCTCTCCCTCTGGGGGATCAGGTCTGCTACCTTGTAGGAGGGCTTCTGTCTCACCACCTGTGCATTTGTAAAGAAAGTGATACCCAAAAAAAACGCTACTGAGCCACCAAGGAGAGGGAACCAATGTTTGCCTTCTCAATGCTCAGGGGAGTGTGGCCTGCGCATCACCGTCTTTTAAAAAGCCAAAATGGCCGACAGGGGAGCAGCCCAGAGGCAACATCACCCACCTGCTCTTCTTCAGGCCTGTAGTAGGAAACCAGCGTCAGGATCACGTTGTAGACGAAGTATAAGGAGCAGGAGAGAAAAAACACGTGTCTGGCAAAGTGCTTCCACTTCATCCGCAGGAGGGAGTGCAGCGGCTCCAGCGCCAGCATCTCGTGGCGGTTCTAGGGGAGAGGAGAGGGGATCACGTGAGCACCTCGGCAGACTGAC
>NW_015247769.1:0-538 GCF_001447785.1 Gekko japonicus | reverse complement strand
TGTTGACCCTCCAGGTCAGTTGGTGGGCCACTGTGAGAAACAAAGATGCTGGCCTTGATCCACTGGCCTGATCCATAACTGGCCATTTTTATGTACAGTCACTGCTGTAGTCAGCTGGTAGACACTCATGTATGTATCAGCCCTTAAGGTCTGTCCAAACAGTGAAGGGGACAAAGGAGATCTGTGTGTTGATTCCTTGTTCGCACTTATTTTCCTCTTCTGTAGGATACATCTGATTGATGAGTTCAATTCGGACATGGGTATCTTTGTTTTCCTGCTTTCAACTAAAGCTGGAGGACTAGGGATTAATCTGACTTCAGCTAATGTGGTCGTTCTTCATGACATTGACTGCAACCCTTACAACGACAAGCAGGCAGAAGACAGATGTCACAGGGTAGGACAAACCAGGTAGGTTTTTGTTGTCGTAGGCAAATGTCAGCAGCTGCATATGATGCAGATCTTGGGTTGCTTACAATGATTGTAGTGACCATAGAGTTTTAAACTAGGAGAGATTACCCATTTCCCAGTAGTAGTAGTA
>NW_015247768.1:0-538 GCF_001447785.1 Gekko japonicus | reverse complement strand
GCCTGCTGTTCTCTGCTTTGTCCAGCTGGTGGCGCTGAGTGGAGATCCTGTGTCTGTAGTCTCAAGAGATGAGGACCCCATAGCGGGTTTGAGAAGATGTGTGTTTCTTAATCTCTCCTTCAAAGGAAGCTGTCTTCTGAACTTCTTGGTACTTAGGAAAGGGAGAGAGACATGCTGAAATTGCACAGCAGTGGCTGTAAGCTTGACCCCTATCTTTCTTCTGCAGACATGCCCTTGGGCCGTGTCCGACACTTAACTGTTGCCATGAATAAAGAGAACACGCTGAACATTAATTTCTCTTGCCCAATGATCCAGCAGTCTCAGTCAAAGGCGTGCGTACATCCTTTCTTTGCCTCCAGCATGCTGGGATGGATTCCTGCGGATAACCGGGGGTGAACCGAACGCGAGACTCCAGCAGACTCCGTAGAGAGAGACAAGCCACGCAGCCGGAATCTTTCGCGGTAAACGAGGCGTCAATAACATAGCCTGGCAAAGAGCGAAACACCAAAGAGAAACATGCCCTTTGCAAGGGGGGGGG
>NW_015247767.1:0-538 GCF_001447785.1 Gekko japonicus | reverse complement strand
CCTCTGTCAGTCCTCCACTGCAAGCTGCTTTCCTCTTGGCTCAGAGAGCTGTGTCTGCTTCCCACGGGGAGAAAAACAGCCTTGGGGCCGCGTGTGTGTGGTTTGGAGAAAGAGAACACTGCCTGGCAGGGAGAAACGAGCTTGGCCTTTACCCTTGCCCTTCCGCTGCTTCTGGCTGGAGCCTCCAGGAGCTTCTCCTTTAATAATCACCATAACCAATGATAAGTTTTCAAGCACTTTAGCATTACAGGGGCCTCCGCAGGCTGTGTGTGGTGTGACACGAAGCCAACAGCTCTCACGCTTTCTGAAGCAGGACCCACTGCCGAACTGAGAGGTCTCGAGGCCCACTTGCATAATAACTCTATGCTACTTTTCCTCTTCCCAGCCCCAAATGCAACAATCTCACATCAGTTAACACCGAACAGTTTTATATTTTGGTTTTCAGGTTATTATTGAGCAGCCGGCTGTGTTTCATGGCAGTTTTGCACCTTGCAAGAAGAGGAACAAAGAAAGCTGTGTATACGCGCTAAGAACCAAA
>NW_015247766.1:0-538 GCF_001447785.1 Gekko japonicus | reverse complement strand
AATCCAATCTCTTCTTCTTCTTCAGGCACAACTCTGGAAAGCGCTGAAAAATGCTACCACTATAATGAAGGATGTCCCATGAAGGTATTCACCGTAAAGTTTGGCTGTTTTGACTATTGTGAACAGCGTTATTGCTACAGTTTTGGCTAATCGGATCGGTGACCGGAGAGGGTGAGTGGGTGGCTGGTTTACAAGGAGCACTGGGTGGTCTCCAATGCCCTGGAATTTCTCACTAGCCTCTGGAATGCAATAACCACCCCAGTTCAGGCGGGGGATACTAGGACAGCTGGAAGCACTTTTAGACTGAAGATAGGAGTGACAGAGCTGAGAGCCTGTTATCTATAACGAGCTGTTATAATGATAATTGGAGCTTTAGGGTAGAGCCCCTCCATCGGATTGTGTGTTTACTCCTGCAAGCAGGTTTCTAAACAGCCATTTGCTGACTTGGCCAAGAAACAACTGCAAGGAGGCAACTAGACAGAAATTTATCTGTAAACTTTGCCTTAGCTGCTATTGTGGCACAAGGAAATACATTGTG
>NW_015247765.1:0-538 GCF_001447785.1 Gekko japonicus | reverse complement strand
GCTATAACTGACTTGCTGTGTTTCTTTGGACTAATATGTTCTCAAAGGCTGTGTTTCTTTGGGCTATTTTAGATGTAGTAGATTCAGTCCTGCACATTGGTGGCGGCCCAGATTCTTCTCTGCCTCCCTTCTCTCTGGGAGCCCTTTCTGACCATGGGAAAGTTTATCCTGGGGTTGATGCACCTGAGCAGGCTACTACACATGGAGGGAAGCTACAGGGGGGAGGGTGAAAGGAGTGAGATTGTCCTTTTTGCTTTGGCATGAGTGGAGCAGAACTCACGGAAGAGGAAGAAAGGGTAGATCCCCCCTTCCTCCCCACTGCAGACACCAAATTCATGTGGCTATGCTGCAAATTTGGTCCCTCTACCTCAAAAAACAGGCCATCCCCAGAGCTCCAGATACCCCCAGATCAATTCTCCATTATACCCTATGGGGACCTTTTTCACATAAAGTATAACGGAGCAGGGGAAAAAATTGTATTTCCTAAATATTTTCTGAATCCAAATACTTGTATTGGGATTCAGGAATATTGGAAAAT
>NW_015247764.1:0-538 GCF_001447785.1 Gekko japonicus | reverse complement strand
CCCCTTCCAACTCTGTGATTCTATGTACCTCAATTCTTAAGCCTAGCTGAGCAGTTAAGGACAGAAGTTGATAGCTGTATCTTCCTCATTTGAAACAGCCAGGGCAGATTGGCCATTGAAGCCACCAGGAAAATTACTAGTGGACCAATGGCCTGGAGGGGCCATTCTGCAAAATGGGGCCATGCCAGCCTGGGGCCCACCCTACTCGGGCCACCCCAGCCCAAATAGAAGTGTGGGTGTGAGTTCTCACCACTGCATGCTGGAGCCATGGGAAAGGAAGCACCCAACGTGGACTCACCCTGCCCATTGTGGCAAAAGACACCCATGACCTGTCTTTCAGCACACCTGACTGTCCCCGGCCACACCACAGCAAGGTAAGGACCCAGCCCCAGCCTAATCTCACTACCATGGGGGACACACTTGCCCCAGCCTAGCAAAGAAGGGGCCGGGCCCAGCCCAGCCTCACCATAGTGAGGAATGCATCCAGCCCAAACTGGCAAGGGAGGTGCCAGGCCAGGCCTCAGATCACCCAGCCCCA
>NW_015247763.1:0-538 GCF_001447785.1 Gekko japonicus | reverse complement strand
TAACTCGTATCCATAGAGCAATGCTGACACAAAATCATTCCCATAATTATCTTAATAGTTTCAAGAATTTCTTTTCCTGCCAAGTCTCCACGTGTGCTTCTATACTTGCACTGAAGTAGGCATTCTGGATACATAAGATTTATGGAAAAACAAGGAAGAGCTTTGTTAAAGGACACAAATATTTTCAGACCATTTTAATGATGTGCAGGAAGAGGCCACTCGGCTTATTACAAACCGCCCAATTATTTCCTAGTCTAGACGATCTATAACTCCCCCTGCCCATTTACAAGAAATCACAAGTCAGAACGCATTAATTCTGTGGGAACTAAAATTATTCTGGTATGTTTTAAAACATCCTTGACAATGACCAAACTCTCCATGGCCAGGAGTTGCAGTTTCCAGCAATGAGGAGTTCGGCAAAGGGAGCATCTCCCATCCCCATCCCTAGTTTTTAAAAAATAATCACGTCATAAAGTGATTGTCTTTGGCAGACACTTGTCCTCTGTTTCAGCAAGTGCCACACAATTGTGGCCCTTGT
>NW_015247762.1:0-538 GCF_001447785.1 Gekko japonicus | reverse complement strand
GCACTTGCTCCACTATTGTGTTGGCCTGAGAGGTAAGGGGCTTGCGGTGTGCTCCATTCGGGGAAGGCTTTCCGCACTCACCTTTGCCAGCAAGGTTTTAGGGCATTGGGAGGACACTAGTGACTTTGTTTGAGAAAGATGCTGGAAGGATGGTCCATGGAGGATGGCCCTAGAATAGATACACGACAGCCCATGTCCCCTGTCTTCAAGGGATCGAAGGGGGCATGGGTGGGTATCTGTGCATCTGAGTTTGAGGTTCAACTTTTTCACGCTGCAGCCTTGGTGGCCTTTTTGGGGCCCCGTGAATTAGTGAGTTGGTGGTGCAATCCAAACATGATTCCTCTGACCGGGCCCTGATGGTGTCCAAACTCAGATTGGAATCAGGAATGGCTCATATTACGGTCCGGTGTTCAAAAACCGATCAGCACCAGCAAGGCAGCGTGATCAGGTTAGATCCCTGCGCGGACCCCGAACTTTGTCCGGTTTCAGCTCTAGCTGTATACCTGGCAGTTAGAGGGTGGGGAGATGGTTTGTTGTT
>NW_015247761.1:0-538 GCF_001447785.1 Gekko japonicus | reverse complement strand
AATGTTGCTCTCCTGCCTTGAGATGCAGTTCATTTTGCACACTAAAAAGATCCTTCCTTTGGCTCCTGAATGAAGCAGGTAACTGGCATCCATCACTGCCAGATCCCTGAATTTTTGAAAATTTCAAAACACTTGTTTGGATTGTCAGTATTGACAGGTGAATATTGGCATTCAACAAATTCTGAACATTCACTGTAACACATACATTGTATTTCTGTTGTGTGGGCTGTGAAGTTGTATCCTGTATTCAGATCTCATCCCCAAACACACCTGAAGACCAAAGAGAGTGCTTTGTGTTGCATGCTCAAGTATATGCAACTCCTAGCCAGCCTTCTGGGCCCCTTGATTTCGTACTGTTCAGCTATATTTCCTAATTTTCTCATTTTTGCAATGAATGAGTTCATACTTAAATGAGCATCTAATCAGAAACATTCCTTTGCTCCTTGGTGTAGGAGCAAAGAAATGGCATTGCCTCCTTCTCTGCTAAGTATGACGTGCAAATAGATTAGTGATCTTATGAGTGAGCAAGATAATGCAG
>NW_015247760.1:0-538 GCF_001447785.1 Gekko japonicus | reverse complement strand
AAATTGTCTTGGAACAGCTGTTGAAGGTCCTGCCCTCATGAGCCTGGCACTGGATCGCCTGGTGCAAGCCTGCTGCATTTAAATAAGCTATGGACCTTTGGGAAAATTTCCTGGCTGCTGTGGTACAGGAACCCCCTCAAGATGGTTCCAAGGCAGGGGGAGGAGGAGAACCCTCCTGAGACCTTGTGGGTAGTAGTATAGACAAAGCCTTAGAAGGTCTAAGAGGGGGGTGGGCCCAAATCCCTTTACCACAGGCCAGGACATGTTCCCCAACATGCTGATGGAGACCCCTGATCCCCAGCCCCGTCAGTTGGAGAGCTCCCGCAGGACACCCCATCCTGGCAGGAAGGTCCCAGCCATGTCCAGAGGTTTGGCTGAACGGGCACTTGCTTCACATGCGGCCAATGGAGGTACTTCAGGAAGGAATGCCTCCTGATGGACCAATGCCCTCCTCCACTGTTGGTGGAAGTTCTAGTGGCTGGTGAGTGCCTAGCTACCCTGCTGGACAGTGGGAGCTCCCTCTTGATGATATGCTCCA
>NW_015247759.1:0-538 GCF_001447785.1 Gekko japonicus | reverse complement strand
CTCCCCTCGAGGGGGGCGGGGCGATCCTGTCCGGCGGGTTCTCCGCACCGCCCCTTCCCCCCTCGTTCGCTCCCTCCCTCAGTAACTTGGGTGCCTTTTATCCGGCGAGCCTCGCGGTGGAGAGTTTATCGGTGCCGGAGCTGCAGCGCGGGGAGTGCGGAGCGTGAGGCGGCGAAGCGGCCGCGAGGGGGTCCCCCCGCCGGCTGGTCCGGCCCGCGGCGACGGACGGACGGACGATGCTCCGGCTGGTGTCGCTGAAGTTGGGGCGGCTCTACCGCTACGTGAAGCTGGCGGTGCTGGGCATCCTGGCGGCGGCGCTGGCCCTCAACTCGCCCTCGCTGCTGGCCTCGCTGCAGCGCAACGAGCTGGCCGAGCGGCGCTTCCTGCAGCTGAACAAGTGCCCGGCCTGCTGGGGCACCAGCTGGTGCCGCAAGTTCCTCAACGGGCAGCTGCGGCTGGAGAGCTGGGGCCGCCTGCGCCTCCTGGACTTCCTCAACGTCAAGAACGTGTACTTCGCGCGCTACGGGGAGCCCAGGGA
>NW_015247758.1:0-538 GCF_001447785.1 Gekko japonicus | reverse complement strand
CTGAGTAATCTGCTCTTTGCCTAGGGGAAAAAAATAAGGTTTCACCTTAGCTGCAGAAAAGTGAATTAGTTGCCTCCCCGAACATGTTCTGTTGTTGGGACAATTTTCACCCTTAAGCAACTGGTTGAAGTGACACCTGCCAACCTCAGAGCTGTGCAAACTTCATTTTGTGAGAGGACTCTTGATTCAGGATAATTTCTTGCATTCAGGTTAGGATCTCAGGGCTAAACTTCAATCTTGCCTGCCAGATGCTTACTAAGATTTCTGTTTACAGAACCCACTAGGCTGTTCAGAAATACAGAAACAGGCTGTTGCGTTGAGCACACGGCAGAAATGCACCTGCCCTGTGCACCCTAACCCTCTTGACCAAAAAACCTGAACAGGAGCCAGGGAGGTCTCTGCTGTGCTCTGTGTACTAAGAAAACTCCCTCTTTCACTGTCTCATCCAGAGAGCAATAGGGCAATCGTTACAACGCCATTGTGATATTTCATTTTATAATGATAGACTTTGTTGCAAGGAACCCTGAGACGCCAGAAC
>NW_015247757.1:0-538 GCF_001447785.1 Gekko japonicus | reverse complement strand
GGGAATATTGGTATTTACCGAAGTTTTCGGATTTTGTTTACCCGAACCCGGAAAAATACCGATTCCCCCCCCCCCATGCACACCCCTAGTTCCACCCCAGAAGGTGGAGCGCTCCAGATGAACCTTGGATATTTCTAATGCTTCTCCCCAGAATGCAACTCTAGATGGCAGCAGCTGACCAGTTGTGAGAGATTTTGATCCAATTCTCTTCACAACTCACCAGTGCCACGGTTTACATGGGAAAACACCGACTGCAGCCTGCACTCTGGCCTGACCCCTGGGCCATTCCACAAGTGTGGTATGCACGACATATCCCCTCCCCCAGCTTGTCCATGTCTATGAAAACCATGGCAAGCTAGGCAGATTCGTAGAGCTCGGTCGTGTAATATATGAAATGGAATCAATTGCATTTTCCACTGAGATCTGAACACAGTGTTTTTGATATGAACAATGCAATCTTTTTGTTGGAGTGAGCTAGTCAGCGTGGTTGGACACTGAGAGGCGCTACATCACTCTAGTGTGTATAAGTGTTATCTCC
>NW_015247756.1:0-538 GCF_001447785.1 Gekko japonicus | reverse complement strand
TTAAGGTACAGAAAAGTGGGGCATAAAAATCTACTTTTCTTCTTCGTCCACCACCACATTTCAAATGAATCCTTCCTTTAGCACTTCTTCAGCTCTTTTTCCAACTGTAATGGACGCTGAATTGCTGAGGATGCTGAATTCTGTGTCTCTCCCTCCCAGCTCAGTCTTCCTTCTGTTCATGACTAGAGTATACTTGGGTTGGGTTCCCTTTGGAGGAAAGAACACCAGAGACTTATGGTGAGTTTGTAGTACTTGCTTTTATTTACAGATATACAAATAGACTGCAGGTGCAGACAAAGAGACATTTGGATCCCGGAGGGGGAGAGAGAGCCTGGATCCCCGATGTGCTTCAGCCAATTCCCAGCTGTGTCCATCTGCTTCTCTCTCTCAATCTGTGCTAGAATTTCAGTGCCGGTTTCATCACACACACAGCCATGCTTGCAACAATGATTTTCATGTTGTGCAGTTGACACAGTAGGCTGTTACCCAAGTAAGCTCTTACTGACGCTCAGATCAGCTCTTACCAATAAGCTGAGAT
>NW_015247755.1:0-538 GCF_001447785.1 Gekko japonicus | reverse complement strand
GGCCACTAAATGGAACATCACTTCCTCTGAAGAAAGTTACTTCATTTTGAGGAAAACCCAAAGAGAGCATTTCTCACCAAAAATGAAATGCCCCAAACCACGATATAAAAGCCACACTAGCAATCTGTGCCTGAGGCACAAATTCAAAATGACAGCACGCCTTGCCCCAAAAACTTGAAGGAACCATGCTGAGATCTGGAATTGTTTTGTGCAAATAAGGGTTCAAAAATGTGCAGTAGTAACCAAATCCGCATGAGTAACCAGTTGGACAGTATGAGTAATTTTTAGAGTTGTGCCAGTGCTTTTAAACAAACTGGGATCTGATACACTTTTTTTGAAATGTGCACGAGGCCATGGACTTAAACCTACTGCAAAGCAAAAAGTTGAATATTATGGAGTTAGGAGTCCTCTTGGTTTCTGGCCTACATTCCTCAGACATTGCTATTTTTAAGAATGAGCCCTGGTTGCTCCAGAGAGAGGCAGTGATAGATTTCCCAGTTGGTTCTTTGCTTTAGTAATTGGAATCCTCTTGTTAAAA
>NW_015247754.1:0-538 GCF_001447785.1 Gekko japonicus | reverse complement strand
GCTTCCAAGATCTGATGAGATCAGGTGAATCTTTACTCAGATTCATTTTATAACCCAGAGCTTTGGGGATGAATGCTTTTGATTTCAAGTTGGAAGTCCATGGCCAGGGCTGCTCTGCTCTCTAAGCCTTTTAAGAGCTGCCTGGGCTTCAAGAAGCAGTAGGTGAAGTTCTCTGTAGTCATCCGATACCATTATGATGTGCCTTTTTGTACGCAGATCGAATTGCTGTCAGGTAGTAGAGCCTATAAAAATTGGCAGCCCTACTCTTAGCAGGATGAATTCAAAGCAGGGATTTTGACACGTTTGTAGTAAATCCTTACTAAAAGAAAATACTGCTCTGGGATAGATGCGAAGAGTTAAGGCTGTCAGTTAGGTTGCCCTGCTTATTGTTTTATACAGCCAGCAAATTATGGCGTTAAAATCCTTCACAGAATTTTGAAACTACATTTCAGATAAACAGACCTCATCCTAGATACATAAATTGATGGTAGCTGTCATATGCAGCAACCTGGCATGCAGAAATGTAGTAACCCTAACC
>NW_015247753.1:0-538 GCF_001447785.1 Gekko japonicus | reverse complement strand
GTTTGTACTTCAAAGGTTTCTTCCAAGCAACATGTTTTATTGCCAGGTCTCAGGAGTGGGGCATGTGCCTAATACTGAAAAGTGTCCCATCAGCATACACTGATGGAATCTTCTTCTACAATGAGCATTGCCAGCCTACACACATCACAAGTTAGGAAAAGAGGCTGGCATGGCATAGGATCAGGCTACCAGCCATAGTCAAGTTCTCTCTTCCCACTTTTTAAAAAATATTATGGAGGGAAAACTGCAAGACTGAAATCAGCATGGTCGTAGGTCTGTAATATGGTCTGTGCTAACTTTTCAGATCTGCATTTAATATCCATATTGCAATTGTCCTAGGAGCTGGAATTTTGTGTAGCTTGTAATGTCAGAACTGTCATGGGTGTCGAATGTGACATCACAAAAAATTAACTAATAGCACAATCTGTTCTCATGCAAAAATCTCTTTTACATTACATGTCAATTTACAGCTCTTGAACTATGGACTCCATTTCATAATTGGATAAATGATAAATATAAAGATATGAACTTCCTAATA
>NW_015247752.1:0-538 GCF_001447785.1 Gekko japonicus | reverse complement strand
CCAAATCTCCAGGAATTTCACAGCCCAGATCTGGCAACCCTATGAACATTTTGCTGAATTCAATGAACAGAGGATACAGCTGGTGTCAGACTGCACCACTTTCTGCCGCTTTCACGTAATGCCAATTGGCCTACGGCTATGACTCGGGTAAACGGCCATCTGAATCATTGTGAAAGAGACTCTGCAGTTTTGCATAATCTGGCAGTAGAGAGTCGACACCATTGCCTAATGGCTAGAAATCTCTCCTCCAGCCACTGGAACGTCACACCCTTCAGCTAGTGGGAGGGAGAAGTGGAACAGCTTGCTGCTGTCTTGGATTTGGGCAGTGAGAGAATCAGACACAGGGATAACTAAAAATAGAAGGGGGGAATGGTTGCACGTGGGAACTTCGACGCAGGATTAGCAGTTATGCTACCTGCTTTAGAAGTCCCATCTGCTCCACTTTGTAAACTTGGGTTGCTCAGGAAAGCAAGGTGAGCCTGTTAGCAGTCAGACCCCTCCTCCTGCTGTAGAGGCAGAAACACCTCTCCATATATCA
>NW_015247751.1:0-538 GCF_001447785.1 Gekko japonicus | reverse complement strand
CTTCCATGACTTCCCCTTCTATTTGCCAGTTTTAGTTTTGTGTTATTGATTCAGTAGCAACTATTTGGTTGTTTTTTGTTTTATAAATTGGAATGCTCTGTGAGTCTGTGACTGTGTAATGGTGGTTGTGCCCTCTTCCCTTGTGTGACTGTTCAGTTAGCTGTAGCTTATCTTTGTGGGTATAACACTAACACACGCACACAGGCTTTCAGCCGTGCTGTGGAGCCCTTGGGTAACTGGATCTTGATTTACAAGAGAGGTTTGGCTTGTAGAATCAACATGGAGATTTAACGGGGATCTCGTTTGTTTCCTTTGGAGAAAAGTACATTCCAGCGGCTTGGAGATTTGGGGTGTCAGTGCCCCCAGCCTTTTGGGAAACTGAACGTCTTTTTGTTCATCAGAAAAGGATAGTGTTGTAGTGACAAACCCAAGGGGGTCCATCCTGCCACATCCTGTGCTTAGACTCCCCTCTGCTATGTGGGCCAGATGCCTGCAGCTGTAAGGCCTCCGCTCTGGAAAGCAGAGGGTGTTCAAGGTA
>NW_015247750.1:0-538 GCF_001447785.1 Gekko japonicus | reverse complement strand
TAGAGAAAAGCAGGGTATAAAAACCTGTTATTCTTGTTGTTGTTGTTAAAATCAAGGGGGGAATTAACTGAGCTAAGCCCCAGTTTTAATTATAACAGAAATAAGACAGACAGGCTTATAGTTTTCAGTATTATCTGAAGCTTAGGGCAAAACAAATGATGGAGAAAGGGAAGGAGATGGCTGACCAATCCAGTAGATGTTGTAGTCCCGAAGGAAGGACTTCATGGAAATCAATATGAACAAAAAAGCCCATTAGAAACCAAGAGTGTTGCCACATTATTAAACAATGAAAAGGAGGAATGGGCAATATCTTGCAGCAACACATAAAGCAGATGCTCATACTCCTTTAATATTAAATAATGCATTAGCTGTGTAGACAAGATGGTTTATCTAATTTATGCGACATGATTTTCAACAAGGCAGGTGTCCCATTAAGTCATAAGAGGTTTTACATTTAGGTCACTGGTGGATGGCATACATCTGTGTGTGTCTGTCCTATTTGTCCCCTTTCCATATTTAGCTAAGCATAAACAAAAAA
>NW_015247749.1:0-538 GCF_001447785.1 Gekko japonicus | reverse complement strand
CTACCTCACAGTGTTGCTGTGGTAAGGATAAAATGGGAGAGGGGAGAATGATATTCTAAACTGTTTAGGGTCCCTCCCCGGGGAGAAAACAAAGTATATATAAAAACACACACAACTAAACATATACAATATCTGTTTTCTTTATTTTCATTAATGCACATTCTCAGATGATATACTAGGGATGCCAGACAGGCCTGGCCTGGCCTAACAAACCAGCAGGAGACCCGGGGTGGGGGGGGATAGCCATCAGTGCCAGCAAGACTTCATTTCTGGGGAAAAACAGGAAGTGATGTCACACTTCCCTTGGAACCTCTGGAAACTCTATGATTAAACCATTTCTAGAGAGGACTGACATCAGGTTCACAGCATGGGGAAGAGACTAAATTTAGCTTTACCTGGGAAAGCTTAAAGCATCTCCTTTCTCACCTTTCTCAGACATTGTTTGGTGCACCAACTTTGTCCTTTTATGAGAAAGAGATAGTTCTAATACAGTTACTTGTGATCTTGTAACATCTAGGTTATATTAACATAAAAGGGA
>NW_015247748.1:0-538 GCF_001447785.1 Gekko japonicus | reverse complement strand
GTATTTCTTGGCTATGCAACCTAGTCCTCAGCATGTTTACTCAGAAATAAATTTGCACTAAGGTTCCTTTTTGCGTTGCAACTTTTATCTCATTTTTTAATGTGTTGGGACCCCATATTTGTCTGATGCAAGGTAGGAATGGTTGGGATGGTGATTTTATGATGGCATTTAAATGTGTTTTATAAGTGCCATTTCCTTTCCAAGCCACAGTGCCATTTGAATGTGAAACTCAGAGATTTTTTCTTCTTCATCCCATATTGCCAAAAGGTCAAGGGTTTCCCCATCACCCCTTTCACTTTGCTGGTTGAAGCCATGTATGTTTCCTTCTCAGGAGACAAATTGCAAGACACCTTGCTGTGATTGGAATTTAGTTGTTATTTAGTCCATTTGTCTTTGTGTAGAAATGTTGATTTCTGTTGCCAAAGAAAAAAGTGGGAGAAAGAAGTGACTCCTTTAAAAGTGCAGCAGACCTTTCAATTGACAGTCTGCCAAGACTCAGCAGCAGCACAACAACAAAAACTTGGAGCAAATCAGGGTT
>NW_015247747.1:0-538 GCF_001447785.1 Gekko japonicus | reverse complement strand
CAGATGAATCGGGTTATTTTAGGATAAGAATGTGCTGGCAACCTAGAGATAGATCATGCCAACTCTGCTCATCAGCAGACCTCTAGACATATATGGTGAGTTTGAGGACATGTTGGTTAGCTTTCCCACTAAGAGGTAGGCTGGGAATCTTTCCAGAGCTCTGTGTGTACCAAACTGACAGGAGGAGTGTGTGATTCAGAGTATCACATTGTTCTCAGTTCAGGACAACCCTTTCCCAAGCAAAATTCATTTGAAAATGGTAGCTGGACCATGTCATTCATTCCTGTGTCTCTGCATAAACAGTTTCATTTCTAAGCCAGTGGGCAGTGATTGGGCGATGCTTTGCTGGCACTCTCTTGAGGTGATAAATTGATGGACATTCAGGGCCTATCTCCATTCCTATATTTTGTAACATTTTCACTGATGGATGACAGAAGTTACCCTTTGCCAAAATAGAGACAGGTTTTGACGTCACTGGGCATTTAGGCTAAACTTGAAAATATGCTATACTCAAGAGATGAGCACTTGGTGGACCTTC
>NW_015247746.1:0-538 GCF_001447785.1 Gekko japonicus | reverse complement strand
AAGCTGAATAATATTGACTTTTATTCAGGGGCAGCTATTTCGGTAGCCGAATACAGATCTGTGATCTGTATTCGACTGAATAAATATTCCGGTTTTTGTTCAGCTCAGTATATACCAAACGCACACCCCTAGACATGAGGCATATGCAAGAGGAGTCTGTAGTAAGAAGGGGAATTAAGTACAATTGATTCGAAAAGCTGGTTTGAGCCCCTACTCTCAGTAGGTTTGAGACTTAATAACATGCCCAAGCTCAATCATTAAGCTCTGTGACTGAAAAGGGATTTGAAATTAAATGTGTCTAGTCCAAGCTCACCTTTCTTTCCTACCAACACCAAGCTGGCTTCTGAATTTTTACTGTGCAGTCTGTTTAGAGTTATGAGTGATATTTTTTTAGTTAATATTAGGTGGGAATCAGGGCCCAAGCATCATTTCTCTGGTACAAGTAGAAATTTGTAACACAGATTCCCCTCCTTGATCCCAACTTATGTATACAATTTCAACAACTGTGGAATAAACATGTTATTTCTGACAGGGTATA
>NW_015247745.1:0-538 GCF_001447785.1 Gekko japonicus | reverse complement strand
TAACTCAGATTAGAGGGAACACTGGTCCCGACCCACTGATTGGGAAATATTGGTATACATGACTCTTAGCTTGGCACAATAAACATCAGTATAAAATAGCATGAAAGGGACACAAGCACTTAACCAGCAAGCTTATTGCCCTAACTAAAATACTGACCTAAAATGAGAAATCAGTATGAGAAGCAACATAGAAACCATCAAAAACCATTCACTCTGCAGAGTCCTAATGTGCAACTGTATTCCTTTAGCTAAAGATCCAATTGAAGTTACATTTTAAAAACTCAAATTATATTTCTCTCACTTGGCTAGTCAAGAGTAAAATAACCCAGTGAGAGGGATAGATGAGAGGTTGCCTGAACAGAAGGCGTGATGGGATAGAAAGGAATGGAACTTAGGTTAGGAAGGATGGAGTCCCTAACTGGGGTGCAGTGTGGGAGGGCTGGTAGGCAATAAGGTAAGCCACACCTGAATGGGGAATGGAGACACTAAGAGCAGGTAAATGTGAAAAAAGGACTTTACTGATTTTGGGAAGTAAAGA
>NW_015247744.1:0-538 GCF_001447785.1 Gekko japonicus | reverse complement strand
GAATACAAATTGGAAACAGAACTAGTCTTTTTTTACAAAGATAGCACCTCCATCAGTTAATTAGAACCAAACTGTAGCCTAATTGATAATTTACTTGACTTAAAGCTGCAGGTTTGTAGTGGAAAGTGGCTTTCCTTTACATGCTACCTGCAAAGTCTTAGTTGGAGCAATGTACTCTTTGCGATTAGGAGGAGCTGGGGCTAGTTGGTTTAACTAGGAAGTTTAAAATGGTCTAGGAGCAAGCCAGCCCTGGAGGGAGACTGCTCAGCCATGGCCAGTAGTGCTGACAATAGGAATCAGCTCACCCATTGCTGCCTCCTGCACCACCACCACCGACAGTGGTCCAGGAGAAAGCAGTGGGTGTGTTGATGTCCATGATAGTTGCTGCTGAAGGGTCTGAGCTATGTGACCCCTGCCAGGCTGGCAGAGCTGCTGGGACTTTGCTCTACTCCCTCCTGGCTGTCAGTGGCCAGCCCCTGCTGTCCAAGGCAGCAGACTACCAGGAAGTCTCCTGGTAAGATGAATGGTCTATCATTCT
>NW_015247743.1:0-538 GCF_001447785.1 Gekko japonicus | reverse complement strand
AGAAAGAAGTTAGACGTCCAGCTGTTTCAGCCCAGCTGGTGGGCCCGATAACAACATTCTGAAAATACAGAGGTTGAATAAACTGGTTTGCCAGAAGCAGGTGTGTCCTCGCATGCCAGCTCTGTGGCATTTCTAAGATAACCCACAAGTATATATTCACCATTCTCCCTTCACACGGCCCAGCTGCAGCGTAATGACAGAGTGTTTTCGGAGCTCTTCCCTCCTAGGTTTAAAACTAGACTGAGGCCGAGGCAGCAGAGGGCTATTTTAGGGTAAGAAGGGTTTTGTGGGCAAAAGCAGGAGTAAGCATTTAGCAAGGCTTGTGGGATAGAACAAAATAGCTACTGTGAATCCCAGCATAGCGTAAATGGTTCCCTCTTTCGATGCAACCCCTGCCCCCCCCCCAGTTATATGTATTATGTTTACAAGGCATTGCAGCTAAATGGCTCCACATCTTAACTTTCCATCAAAGAGAATTATGAAAAGAAAGTCTTCAACCCTGGAGCAGGCATTTGAGGCAGTGGAACTATTAACAACA
>NW_015247742.1:0-538 GCF_001447785.1 Gekko japonicus | reverse complement strand
TTAACAGGAAATTTTGTAATGCGGGGAATTCTCATGAAGAATCTTAAGTCATTTCCAATGTATTCCACAGGCAAATTAAGTCCAAATTCAGGTAAACAGGTACTACTCCAATGAAATCAGTTTTGAACCTACAGCCATTCAACCCCCACCCACCTCCGGAAAGCCAAATTAACCACTTGGGGAGGGGAAGCCCCACTGTTATACATTAAGATGCCTACAAAATGTTCGCCCCTCAGATAGACATTCTCTCTAAATTGTATCCTGCATGCATTTCCAATTTCTAGAAAGCAATCTTTTCCTGGAAGCCAATCTCCTAAATTATATATAATGAAGCAGCAGATGTTTAGTCATTTTTAAGCCCAGAGAAACATTTAAGAAATTGTCATTCAACATTCACTAAGAAATTACTAAAACACCTGCTGCAAGATGCACTGGTTATTAAGATGTTCAGCATTTAAACAGAATGACCCAAAAATAGGGCTGCCAACCTCCAGATCTCCCAGAATCACACACTCCAGACGACAGAGATCAGTTCCCC
>NW_015247741.1:0-538 GCF_001447785.1 Gekko japonicus | reverse complement strand
GTGTGCATCCATGCTGACAAGGCAATATGGGAAATATGGTTTCCATCTGCAGGTCGCCCAGGATGCAACTTGTCAGAATGAACTTAATTAGATTGAATCACGCAAACTACATTAAAGCCTGGCAGAATGCAACTTACATATAAATGGAAGTGTAAGAAGTGTGACAATACTTTGGGTGCAGCTAAGGGAAATTTAACAAGGAGAGTTTGTAGATAGACTTCTAATTCTTTCTGTCTTTTTTCCACCAAGCTTTTGGAATTTTTGCCAATAATCTTCTTAGGAGGCAGTAGATTCTTATCTATCTTCTTCTCTGAAACAAGCTGGAAAGAAAGCCATAATTCTTTAGTTTCATTTAGAATTTTGAGAAACATATTGTTAAAGCGTTTACACTAAAACACTAAGAAACAGGACAGCCCTGAAATAACAATCTTTTATTTTGGCTATTTTGGCTAGGAGGTGCAGTCTTAGTATCATGGAAGATGAATTTGTAACACAATAGATAAAATGCCCTTTCAGCTAACAAAAGTAGCTGGCTGTT
>NW_015247740.1:0-538 GCF_001447785.1 Gekko japonicus | reverse complement strand
TAATTTGCAGTGTTGGTGCTGTTAATATATACTACCCATCTGGTGGAAATGTATCAGGGCAGTAAAATATGGGGAAATGGTTGCTATAATGATTTCAAAAGGAACTACATATAATATGGAAATGATATCAGACTTATTATTGAATTATGTAAGCTTTATTCCTAAGAAGTATAAAATAGTTATTTTATTCACAAAAACATGGAAATTTAAGAAAATTCCAACAAGGAGATATTTCTTAGATAAAATTAAGGAATATTATCTATTTGTTAGGCTTACAGCATTACAGATGGAGGAAGATGTATAGGTCTCAGATTTAGCATGGCATGAAGTTTTGTTACGAATGGAACAGATTATGTAACTTTCTTTTTTAAATGAAAATAATTGAAAGTTAAATATGTATATATACTGCCTATCTATACTGATACAATGAGAACACTTTGAAACAACAAAAAGATGCCTGCATTTCCAAATGGCTATGAGAAAGGGAAGGAGAGTTTAACCACGCACAGTTTACTGCAGATTTTCAAAGCAGTAAGCC
>NW_015247739.1:0-538 GCF_001447785.1 Gekko japonicus | reverse complement strand
GATTAGTTCCCCTGGAGACAACAGCTACTTTAGAGGGTGGTGTCTACGGCATTACACCCTGCAGAGGTCCCCTCCCCAAACACTGACCTCCTCAGACTCCACCCCCTGTATCTCCAGGCTTTTTCCAAACAATAGCTGACAACCCTGCGAGGAACAAAAGCCACATCGTACCTTTTATGAAGACCAAGCAAAATAGTAGGTTCCAAGGCTTCCCCTGCATCTGTGCTGATTTGTAGTAAGGGGCTAGTTCTTAATTTTAAGAGACAGAAACAGAGTGTCTACAGTCCAGAATACTAATTTCTGTATTCTGTTGGTGTCAGCAAAAAGAAATCCTGTGTGTGTTGGAGGGAGTAGAATAATGCTGGACAGGAGCTCCTCATTTGGGTCTTGTGGGTTGGGATCTGGGCCAGCTGAGTAAATTCCACATCCCCCTTG
Source organism: Gekko japonicus (assembly GCF_001447785.1). Classification (NCBI taxonomy): domain Eukaryota; kingdom Metazoa; phylum Chordata; class Lepidosauria; order Squamata; family Gekkonidae; genus Gekko; species Gekko japonicus. The sequence continues at coordinate 103 of NW_015247739.1, read as the reverse complement.
TTAAAATGTGGTGCCTGCAGGCCGCTTTCACGGTGTGGGGTCGTTTTGGTTGGTCTGAGTAAAGGCATGATATGGTATTTGTTTTTGCATTTTACTATGGACC
>NW_015247738.1:0-538 GCF_001447785.1 Gekko japonicus | reverse complement strand
CTTTGATCCATTTCAGAAAGCTGTTGTTAGGTTCTTACAATGCTATGCTTCTGCTGACAGCAAATGAAAATGAAGCAAGCCTACAGTTAGTTACAAATGACCATACAAATGCTTCGTACTGCCTGAACAAACATTGATAGTTTTAATTAGACATGATTTCAAGAACCACTTTTAAATACACTTCCTTCCTTCTATAAACACCTGGTCCATAATTTTTTCATTATGCATTTCATGTTCTCCTATACATAAACACTGCAAGGTTGCATCTGTTTACCTCACTTTAGTTTTATCAGCCTGGTATTTTGCAGTGTAAACTCACAAAGACCCGGTTAAGAAGAGGAGGAATGTTGACAAAGTTATTTGTTTGGTTTCCATTCCCAAATCTAGGCAAATAATTACAGAGAGTGATAATAAATGCATTTTGTCGTTAACACTGATTACTGTAAAAGACAACTACTATGCTTTACAACTCAGAATCTATTTACCATAATTCTGATATCCAAATAGAATTGCCAACCTCCAAATGGGGCCTGGAGAC
>NW_015247737.1:0-538 GCF_001447785.1 Gekko japonicus | reverse complement strand
TTTTAAAACAAATGACTTCTATTTTAATGTTATGCTTATCTTTTTATATTCCCAAAGGTGTCAAAATCATCCTTAACAGACTGTCACAGACCACTGTTCTTTGCCTCAAGCATTCGAAGCAGTAGTACAGAATGCAAAGTCCCTCACACACGAATAGATGATGGTGCAGCAATTCAGGTTTGCAACTGTGTATCTCGTTGAAGTTTTAGCTTCACTTTTCTAGATGGCAACTTTTTATCTTTGTTAGTATATAATAATATTCATGTTAACTTTCTTGGGAACAGTTTTGTTGCATGCCACATTCCGTGAGGATTGCCGCAATAGCGGCTTGGTGGATGTTTCTGAGCTGAACAAGTAGTGGCCAAGTTGGTAGGTTTATAGAATTGTTTTTTTAATGAAAAACTGTTCACAAATGGCATCAGGGTCACAGGCAAATGAACGACTACATTACAACTGAATTCGCAAAACTGGTCTGAAAAAAGAGGATATATTTTATAAGTTTTTTATAAGTTTCAGAGGATGGCGGAAGACAGGAGGG
>NW_015247736.1:0-538 GCF_001447785.1 Gekko japonicus | reverse complement strand
CAAAGTTTCCCTCCAGGCCTATTTCAGGTAGGCAAATCAGCACTTGGGGGAAAGCTGAAGCCCCCTCTTCCAGCATGCTTTAATCTTCATAGAAATTGGCATGCATGCATCCAGGAATGACATCTTCAACATGGAAATCCAGGAACAGATTGAATTGAGAGTTCATGCACACTGTGTGAATTGGTATAAAGAGAGACGTACCTGTGAATAACAGTGAGTGCACCCTGCTCCCCCCTTCATATTACGTAAAGCCTGTGGAGAGAATCTTGTTCTGCCATGCTTTTAAGCTGCCCACTTCTTCCTTCAAATGTGTGGCCAATTTACCCCATCAAGTGTTTCTTTGGAGCTTTTAAATTTTTATCTTAACCTTTTAAAAACACAGTATTTTAATTTTTTTACCATTTGTTTGGAAAAGAAATGAAGTTGGCTATATGATTGATACAAGAACCAGCCAAGCAGTGGTGCAGTGCAATGTCCTGCTCTGACATGGGAGGAAGGTTGCTTCATTAGTACTTCACAGACAAGCTAATCAATACTG
>NW_015247735.1:0-538 GCF_001447785.1 Gekko japonicus | reverse complement strand
AAAAAAGGTCCCTGTGGTCTGTCAAACCAGTGAGATTCAAGTAAGCTCTTAACACGGATGCCTCTCTCAGAACGACACCCTCCACCAGCAGTGCGGTCCTAAGTAGAGCTACACCCTTCTAAATCCATTTAAGTCAGTAACTTTAAGAAGGGCGTGACTCTGCTCAGGACTGCACCGCCAGACTCGCTCACGTCCACGCTTTCCGCTACACCCTCCACCTGCACATCCTGCCTGCCGAAAAGCCACCACGCCCTAACTTCTCCGCGCCTCTTTTCACACATGCCCTTCCAACACACACGCAGGTCTCCTCCTCCTCACACGAAGTCAGACAAGCGGCGCACAGGCCGCGCCGGGAGGAGGCCGAGGCGGCAGAAGCGCGTCCCGCCCTCTTCCCGGGCAGAAAAGAACTCCCGGAGCCGCCTCGGCCTCTCCCCGAGGGCACAGCCGGCTCTTTCTCTGCCCGGCTTGAGTATCGTGGCGGCTTCTCGCCCCTCTCGCGTTTCTTCGGCCCAGAAGCGGGTCCGAGGAGGGTGTGTTT
>NW_015247734.1:0-538 GCF_001447785.1 Gekko japonicus | reverse complement strand
CATGCGTATGTCCAGCTTAGCCCACCAGTTGGCAACGGCAGTAATTTAACTGGGCACGTCCCATGCCACAATGAATTCTCTTTGTTATTCTTCTATCCTAGCTCCCAATATTTGCAACATTTCTACTTGCTTTTTAGGTTACGCTAATGCTCCAAAGATGGAATGGTCCTGATATTAATTTTCATCTCAATTCTAATAGCTTCAGCACCTTATAGGAAAATAGAGATAGTCTATGGTGGCATTCTTAGGCACACATTGTTAGAAGTCCAACCAAAATTGCTAGCAATTACCTTACAGTAAACATTGCTAGGATATCACAAACTGTCTCAAAATGTATCTGGGATCCTTAGCATTGGCAATAGATTAATTTGCTAAGTGGGCCTGGACTCAAAATTTTCCCACTGTGTAAGAACACCTGGGAGTTTAAAAGAGATTATTAAAACAAGAAGGTAAAAATCCTTCTACTCCAATTGGATTTATTCAATTTTATTCCTACAGAATTCAGGTTTACCTTTATACTTACTTATTGTCTTTACTT
>NW_015247733.1:0-538 GCF_001447785.1 Gekko japonicus | reverse complement strand
ATGTCCTCCACCTCAGAGGGAGAATTTGAGAGATCTGACAGGAGGTACAATTAAAATTGAATCTTATTAGCTGTTTAATAATAAAAGAAAGGGGCTGCTATACAAGGAACACTCTCCTAGAAGACTCCCTGAATAAAACAGAACTTGTTTTTGAGAAGCCCTGCTTAGGATTGCTCTATACATTAGTTGCCCATTAGAGGAGCCATTAAAATTACTCCCTCGCTTTCCCCCCTTCTAACAATATACAAGATAAATATTTGCAAGTTAAATTAAAATACAGAAGTAGAAACTATCAAAAATGAAAACAGACTTAAATGTATGAAACAATCTTTGCCACTGGAAATGCAGCATGATAGGGGACTGCCCTCTGACACAGAACACAGCATGCAGTTACAGAGAAGAGAGTATGCCAGACCTAGGTCTCTAAATGGACTGAGGCACCTAGGAGGCCTTGTTCTCTTGCCAGAGGTTGCTAGAAGATGCAAAGAAATAAGTGGACTGCCACACAGCGGTCCAGCAATAAATACAGAGGAAAGGG
>NW_015247732.1:0-538 GCF_001447785.1 Gekko japonicus | reverse complement strand
AGGCTGGGCATAATGCGGTATTCATTGTACACACAGCTACAACTTGGAACTATTGGCCTTTCAGGTATTTCATCTCACCTGTGCCATGCAAACCCTATTTGGGGAGGATTCCCCGGCCGACGAAACATACACCTCTCTAACAGCCTTGACTCCAGCACAAAAGGAAATCCATCATTGTTTGCGTGTTAGTTGGCGGTTAAACCTGTTGTACCGGATCAATGCTCTCCCTTGCAAGCCATAAATGATTAATCTGCACCACTACTGATAAAGCTTTCGAAGATTCACATAAATCTAGATTTTAAGAAACACACCAAATCTGCAGAGACGAGCAACCGACTGTGCTGTTGGCAATTAAACCCTAGTTACCAGGGTATGGATGTGCTCTGTGGCGTGACGGCGAAGGCATTTGCTTTGGCACTGATGCCTGATCTCGCTTCACAGTATCTATAAAACGTGGTCCGCAGTATTAGCCGATAGCAGCTGGGAGGGGGTACCCTGATTTAGAATTATTCTCTTCTCTTCAGAAGAGACTGAAAAA
>NW_015247731.1:0-538 GCF_001447785.1 Gekko japonicus | reverse complement strand
TGATGATGAACAGTGTTTTGCGTTGTATTTATTAATGCTTATATTTTTATATTTATGGAATATGATTGTAACCTCTGCTTTCTTTCATGGCTTGACAATAAATATGATCTGAATGTTTATATTCTAAAATAATTGCAACTTTTCATTTTATTGCTTCCCTTTCCCCCCCATTTTTAGGACCAGGGGCTTACAATCCAGTTGTGAAGTCAGCTTCTTGTCTTACTTTATGGGTTTCTCGGATGGAGCGTTTCAGAGAGGCAAAGGATGAGACTCCTGGTCCTGGAGCATACCAGGTTTGTCGATATTTGATACTTGTTTTTCCACCCTGGAAGGGTACATTATTCTAGTGGGAGTGTCAGAACTTGTAATTACTTGGCTTGGTATAAAAATGTCTCCTGCTTGTAATACTGGTCCGTATTATGGAATGAGCACAGTCTACCCGTCTCCTCCAAATTCCTTCAGCTTGGAATATAAACTTAGGTTCTGCCCATGTGGTCGTTAGTAAACCAGGTATCTAAAGACAGTTACAGATGTTTTT
>NW_015247730.1:0-538 GCF_001447785.1 Gekko japonicus | reverse complement strand
CCTGGTGTAGACACTAACCATAATTTCCCTTATAAACAGCTGAGGAGCATGCGAAGAATACCAACAGGTTACTGACTCTGGTCCATCAGAACGTAGGGTCAGCATCTGTGAGTACTGGCGTATCCATACAGCTCACAGGACTGTTGCTGTTGTATGACTGTGACACTGCAGAATCAAATTATGAGGCACCCGCAGGCAATAAAGCCAGGAGCACCGGAGAGCTGTTTAAATGCTGATCACATAGACCACAGGGAAAACTAGCTCCCTCAGGTCTGTCTGTCCTGATCTGCCCATCACCAGCCCAGCCACCCTTCTGATTGGCTAGCCAGTGGGCAGCACTGCCGGGAGCCCACAAAAAGGTGGAGGGCCCCAACCAAACACTGGTGCACCTCAGGAAACTGACGTCGAGCTCCAGTTTGCTGTGAGACCCCACAGGATGCAGATGGGGCCCGCAGGTAAACCTTGGACCTGTGCTTGTGGCAGCCTCATGGACATTTCCAGAGAAGCAGCCCTGTAAGTCTATTGGAGCAAAATAAAA
>NW_015247729.1:0-538 GCF_001447785.1 Gekko japonicus | reverse complement strand
GCATTTCAGCTGCCAAGGAAGAGAGTGGGGATGGTGCCACCTCAGCCTCCTCCCACAGCCAACTGAACAAGCCCTTCTAACAGCAGCTGCTTCATGTACACTCCCCTCCACCATCTTGTCCTACCTTGATGGGGTATGATGGAGCCAGTGAAGGCTTTTTGAGTCCTGAGTGTGCAGTGGCTCCAGGCCAACTCACCTCACCACTGGTCTCCTCTGCTCCTGCTCACTGGAGCTTGCAGGCAACTCTTGCTTGGCTCCCACATAAAATACCTGGCTATTTTTAGCCCTGGAGAAGAGCCACTGAGTTGGAGAGAGAGAGATTGAATGCAGTTTGGGATGACCGCCTTCTCTCACCTTGCACTCTCCTCACAGAGCCAACCTGTAGCCTTTCATGAAAGTGCCCTTTAAAAGCAACCTGGTGAGGATGGAGCAGGCCTCAGTCTGGCAAAATCTGTGAGAACTATTTACAAAGAGGGGCAAGGACTGCAACAGGCAGGGCCTGACCCAGTTTATCTTGCACCCTAGGCGAGGATCCCTT
>NW_015247728.1:0-538 GCF_001447785.1 Gekko japonicus | reverse complement strand
TGACTAGTATAAAAAGTAGAGAATTATTGACTTTGAACGTTTTTTAAATAAGTTAATGGGCTCCTTGATACTTTTTAAAAAAGTAGGCGCTAAAGATATTTCAAGGCGCCATTCAAACTGTTTCTTTGTTTTTAAATCTAAGACTGCCGTGCTAAACATCTTCTGTGCTGGGTCTCAGCCAGCACCGTTCCTTGCTTTGTGTTTGCTTACCATGTAAGCATGCTCTGTCTTAAGAGCAATGACTGTATCCAAAGAACCATTTCTGAAAACAGACACAGTTAATTTATTTTGTGAACTGCACCTCGCATGACAACACACTGTTACAGATGGACCATCTGAACTCTGTATGTTCTGTGAACAAATGAAATAAACCTTTTAAAAAGGATTTTTCTGGTTTCTTTTGTCTTCTCTGATTGGGATACATAAAGAAGTATTGGGGAGTGGGGAATGAGGACAGCAGGATAATCATTTCAATCATTTCTCTTAATTAAGTGTTGTCAAGTCTCTGTTGACTTATGGTGACCCCTCATGGGGCTTT
>NW_015247727.1:0-538 GCF_001447785.1 Gekko japonicus | reverse complement strand
TTTTTTTTTTGGGGGGGAGGGTGTAGAATTTTGGCGCATTAATTTCCGTGCATGGAGTTGGCTTGCTTCGGAAAGAAATTGGAAGGAAGTGACTGAATTAATAGCTGTTCTGATGAAGTTTTGCAGGACGTGATCTTCGTCAAGGAAGGGCCGGAAGATCATTTAAAGTTCATTTTATTACTTTCCAAATAAATGGCATCATTTTGAAGGGCAAATCCCACTTGTCATGCCAGTTTCCTTGAGTACATGGATTCTGCCAATCACATGGTTCCAGAGAGATTTCTGGTCTATCTATTGCATACTTTTCAAATGCAGTTATTTCACCCTCAGCAGAGCCGGTTCCGGGTTTGGGGGGAGGCCCTGGTTAGACAGTGACCAGCAGCCCCCATCTACCCACCACCAGGGTCCCCTTCATGCCTTCTCCCACTTGCATGATCAGTTGCCTGCACCACCCACATGCTCTTTCCCCATAAACACCTGGCTGTGGATAGGACAAATTAAGCTGCCTTATACTGGTCAGACCCTGGGTCCATCCAAG
>NW_015247726.1:0-538 GCF_001447785.1 Gekko japonicus | reverse complement strand
TCATCTCATACACATGTTGATGCTCCTCAATAGTTGCTGGTATAGAATGCAGGGAATTATTTGTGTTCACTACTATGTAAATGGTATCAAAATGGTTAATGGTACTGATACCCAAAATCTGCCACCTCAGTAGTGAAACCTTGCATATGCCAGTTAATTAAAAGCTGTGGCCAATAAGAATTGCATTACATTAAGCCTTGAAAAATTAATTAAATCTAGAAAAAACAAAGCCTCTTCCATACTTCAATTAGTTCTAATAAAAAGATTATAAACTTTCTGGAAAAAAACCCTCTTAAATCTCAAGATACACATTCTGCTATAATACCTCCAAGTACAGTAAGCAGGGAATCCACAGGAGACAAGGATTAAATTGAAAGGGCACCGAATAAAGCAGTGTAGAGTTTTGTTTTCAAAGTTTGCTTCTTGCTAAAATCTTGTGGAGACTCAGAACATGGAAGTAATGTATGTGTCGTATGGATCGGATTCCTGGATTGGTTTGTTTCCTGGATATTGTTAACAACAATAACAGCTACAACAA
>NW_015247725.1:0-538 GCF_001447785.1 Gekko japonicus | reverse complement strand
AGTTTCATGTACTCAACTTAATCTAACGTTTTTGATACTCAGGTAACAGTGCCAAGCAAACTGACAAACAGACAGATAGGAAAATTCTGTAACTGTGCTAAATGGCTACTTGGAGAAGTGACTGTCAAATAATGGACCCAAGTCTACTTAGGCCACATTCAGATATGACAATACATTGTCATTTACAGGCCATGGTTTGTTCAATGTTCAGTTAGCTGTGACATCTGGATGCAGCTACCCCAAGAGAACTTTGGGGTTGGCAGAAAGCATGATTTCAAATTACGGTTTGCAGCTGTATTGTTATCCACAGTTTGTACTCATCATCTCTGTTCTGATGTCTGAATTTACCAACCTACATTGATTGAACAACAGTGACCTGCCTATATACAGAGACAGCATTATAGAAAAGATGTCCTCCCTGGAGGGAAGCAGAGAGGAGGAAAGAAGCATACACCCGGGGGGTGGGGCTTACACACAAGCTAGGATGTTTGAATGCAGCTTTAGTGAAGTAATAGGTATTTTGTGAACAGTGTCAGGC
>NW_015247724.1:0-538 GCF_001447785.1 Gekko japonicus | reverse complement strand
ATGTGTCCTGTGAATTACAATGCCAACAGGTAGACACTTTACCCAGTCTTACTAAAAAGGCGCTGTGGTGTCAAGTTTATCCTTAAAACATAACTTTTGCTGAATAAGTCAAGCTTAAGGTCTGTAGAAACAACAGGCATAAAAATTCAGGCCATATCTCATTCCTTTGGCAACATAGGGTTTTCTAGCTCCTTATTCTATTCATTTCTGAGACTCTGCATATCATATTTATTAACCAATATCAGGTATTTATAAACAAAATATTGTAGGTTTCATTTTCTGCATTGATTCAGTGAGAGTTTCCAAGAGTAAGGCTGCTGTAACCACTACACCACGTGGTAAATTTGTCCAGTTTCCTTCGAAAGCCCTCTAAGCAAGCAGCCATTGTTAAGGGTTGTGGCAGTGAATTCCTTCGGGCACTTGTCTGTGTCCAGTACTACTTTTGAACCACAATTTTCCAGCTGAGACGACTCCCAAATAAGGCCCTGTCAGCTGCTTCAGGAAGGTACAAGAGGTGTGGTGAAGAGCAGAAGGAGGG
>NW_015247723.1:0-538 GCF_001447785.1 Gekko japonicus | reverse complement strand
CTTCTTCTTTCCCCAGGGTCTCAGGCAGAAAAAGTTCTGTCTCCAATCTTTTTAACTGGAAACACCAGATATTGAACAAGCGCCTTACTCCTCCCTTCCCACCACCAGCCCACCCATTTTTTCTTTCACTTCCAATTCCAGCAAGGCAAGAGACTCAACACCACCCCACACATAAGCAAGGGTGTCCCCCTAGCTCAATAATTATTCCACTGCAGAGAGCAAGTTGCTCTACAGTGTAATCTTAAGAAGGGTTACAGCCTTCTGTGTCCATTAAAATCCATGGGAGTCTGGATGGGCATAGCTCTGCTTAGGACAGCACTGCAAGTTACTGATAAAATCTAACAATGCTACTAATGATACAAGGAGATTCTTTTCTTTGACTTGCTTGGAAGTAGCTGGCGTCAGATTTGGCTCCACTCCCGGTTTGGTCTGGGAATTCTTCTGTCTTACTTGTGCTCCGAGGGAAGAGAGCGTTGTATCTCGATACAGCTAGCGAGTTAACCGTGTCAACAAAAATGGCAAAATTTCAGATTAATAT
>NW_015247722.1:0-538 GCF_001447785.1 Gekko japonicus | reverse complement strand
TATAGTAGATCTCGGTAGTACGCATTATCTGGGATTATATTAATTCTTGATAAATACAGGAGGGCTAGTTTATATTCTTTGGGTACTATTGTAATGGCATCACTCAGTTCATACAGCATATTACTGTAGACTAACTTTTTCATGAAGTATCAACAGCCATCCAGCACAAAGCTTACATTGAAACTTCAGGGCATACCCCCCCCCCATAAAAAAACAACCCTCATCAAAGTGTTTCAGTATTCAAGATCTAAGACTGAATTTTTAGTTCTGTTGTTTTTAGGAACTCCACTCATAATTGACTTCTGCTCAATTGCACATGTGAGGAGAATATCAATAATCACCTGGAGTATAATCACCTGAAGTTAAAATACTTCTTACTGTTTTCCAAAATCAGTGATTTACAGCCTTATTATCAGCATAATAATTTTCTTTTATAAAATAATGTTTTAATTCTAATATGTTCTATATGAACTAGCTCCCAGACTGTTATGAATGTAGTCAAATCATTTGTATTTACAGTACAAATTAAAAACCTTTT
>NW_015247721.1:0-538 GCF_001447785.1 Gekko japonicus | reverse complement strand
CTGGCCTCCAGGGAACAGGTCTACCCACCTTTTCCCACTATATAGGTAAACCTGGCCTCAGACTGTCGCCCTGCACTGAGCCTTAGAAAACATACCAGCACTTGGGGATGGGGGACTCCTGCAGTCTACTCTGTTGTTTTTAGTGAAACATGCCAAATTACAGGTGAAGTGTAACAGAGGTGGAGCAATCACTGTCAGAACCTGCATTAGTGGAGGCGGAACCAGGTCTACTGATGGCCAAGAGACAATGCAGGAGCCGAGCCTATGTGTGTGCATGATGTACACTGCATGTATCAATGCCGTTTTATAAACCCACACCACCCACGGCCCACAGGACAAACAAATCAGCGGTGGGAAGAAACGAGGGTGCGTTCCCTCCTCCCTGCAGACACGCACAGCCTATTGTTCGTCCTGACCAAAGCTTACTCAATCCTGGAGGCCGCATAAGGTGAGGCTTGCTAAACAGAGATTAGTTTACCCATTCTTGCAAAATCCTGTCTTAAGGCTGAAAGATGGTTGGCTTAGAAAAGGCGGCGGG
>NW_015247720.1:0-538 GCF_001447785.1 Gekko japonicus | reverse complement strand
GCATTTACAGTGCCGTGTGACCACAGCCTGAGTTTGCAAATAATACCCTGTCCCAACAGTACCTGGAAAACTGAGCAGCAGGCTGGAAATTGTAGGAAAGGAGATGAAAGGAGTTATAACCTCCTGTTCACCTCTGGACTGACCATCTCTTAAAGACCCCTGATCTAAACTATATACAGTGCCTTACATTGAATCAGACTCTTGGTTCCTCGTAGCTCAGTCTTATGTTCTGACCAGGGTGTCTGACTTACAACAAGATGCTGCTGCCTTATACTGAGTCACAGCCTTGCTCTATCGAGATCAGTATGGTCTACTGGGACAGGTGGCAGCTCTCCAGGCTGGTCTTTCACACCATCTACTACCTGAGATCCTTGTAGCTGGTGATGCTGGGGATTGAACCTGGGACTTTCTGCATGCAAAGCCAATATGCTGTCAATAAGCCACAGCGCCTTATTTCAGCTTCCTCATACAGAGTCAGATATTGGTCTACCAAGATTGGTACTGTCTATTCTGACTGGCAGTGGTTCTCTGGGGTCTC
>NW_015247719.1:0-538 GCF_001447785.1 Gekko japonicus | reverse complement strand
CCTCTTGAGCGTTCTGGCACCTCTTTTTCCAACCCCCCCCCCAAAAAAAATGCCCTGCTAAGGACTCTTTGTCTGCATCTCTTGGCGTGGGATGCTTAGTTGACTTTAAAAGACTCTGGATGTGGCCGTCGTTTCTGATGCCTTCCCGGTCCACAGCGTTGCATCTCAGATGGTAGTTGCATTTATATGTTGCGTTTCAGATGATGGTTGACCAAGGGTCAACAATAGTAATGATTATTTCAGAAATGGTTTATAAATGAAATAACATGAATATCAGAAATTATTTCCAAAATAGTTTATACGGTAAATGAAATAGCATGAATATCATACTTCTATTTGTATAATGTCTTCAACGGCATGCATCCAGCCACTCCACTCAGAAAAGGTCACACTTTACTGAGCAGAGTGGCAGGACACATACCGGTGTTTAGTTCTTCCTTTATTTATTCATTTATACCCCCAGTGGGGACCCAGACCAGCTTACCTCATTCTCCTCTCCTCCATTCTGTCCCCACAACAGCCCTGTGAGGTCAGTTAG
>NW_015247718.1:0-538 GCF_001447785.1 Gekko japonicus | reverse complement strand
TTGCTATTTTCCCTTTGCAACCCCCACTCTATCACCAAGCTGCTTTTCCCTCTGTAAATTTCCAGATGCAAACTACATTTGGAAACAGGCATGGAAGGAACATCTAAAGAATGGGGGAGTGGCAGGGAAAAGCTTCAGGCAAAAAAAGGGGTTAACATGTAGAATGCCTGTCACATATATTTAGAATGTATGCAGTTGTTTTCCAGGAAAGTAATTAAGATTAGTGCTGATTCCTGCATAACATTAAGCATTGCATAAGAATTTAACCCCAATGCACACCCATCCATAGGAACAAGGGAAGGAGAGATGCTTAGATCATTTGAATAAGCCGTTTGCATCAAGTGTAAACACCAGCAGGGTAATACAGAATACAAAAGGCAATGCAGATAAACCTGCCTTAGGTTGCTTGCACATGGAGGTTTGCTCTGTGTTCCCCATCAAAATGCTGCATTTTGGTGGGGGAGCTTTCACAAGACATTGTCATCCAGCTTCTGGGTTTTCCCCTACTTTGCTGCATTTTCCCCCATGTAATGTATCC
>NW_015247717.1:0-538 GCF_001447785.1 Gekko japonicus | reverse complement strand
AGGGACTTATGACTGCCCTTAGCAGAGCTCTAGTGCCCTTTAACAGATTTATTCTTTTTCTTTGCAGGTGAGGTGGATACCAACTTAGCTGTCGAGATTGGGCGCTTCGTGGTTGGCAGACCAACACCGGAGGTTGCCGTTGAGGCTGGCAGTGCCGATATCAGAGGAGGTTGTGGTGATGCCCTCAGAAGACATCTCCAGTTGGGAAGTCATAGCTGGAGTCGCAGCTGGAGTAGCCATAGGGGTGAGTGCCTATTCAAGAAGGGTTACCTGCAGGCGAGCTGCCCAGGTTTTGCATGTTTGGTTAGAAAATTTTGCACAATGAGGGCAGGAGTCCAGGCGGTTGGTTTCTCCCAATCAAAGGACACACAGGGAGTGGCCGTTGGGAGATGTGAGCTTACTACCGCAGTTTGAGCACCTTTTGAAGAAACCCCACCATTTAGCCACAAAACAAAGGGAAAAAACCAAGGTTCTTGGGGGGGGGAGGCTGAAGTCAACTGAGGGGGGGGGATCTTTTCTTTCTTTTGTACAGAGAAGG
>NW_015247716.1:0-538 GCF_001447785.1 Gekko japonicus | reverse complement strand
GATACTGGCTTCTCAAATTTAGGTAGGGAGTGGAGAAAACGGAAACACAGAACTTCTTCTCCCTTTGCCATAATACTAGATCAAGCCAGCGGGAGATTCAGGACAGGTAAAAGAGACGATTTGTTCGTTCAAAAAGTAATTAACTTATGAAATTTACTTTGTTGCCTTTAGAAGACGACTAGACAAATTCCAGGGGAAGGGGGGACAGGACAATCAATGGCTATTAGCAGCAATGAATAAAGGGGACCTCCAATTCCAGAGGCAGCCATATTCTTCACGCCAGCGATGGAGGGGCAATAACACGGGGAGGCGTGGGCCTCAGCACTCTCCTCGTATGCCTTCCGGGGGCATCTGCATGAAACTCGAGGCTGGAGTCGATGGACCATTGGTCTGACCCAGCGCAACTGCTCTGATGTCTTTGGGATCGCTCTGCTGGTGCTTATGGGATCAGGCTATTAAGAGAGAAACTAGGATTTTAGAATTCTCTCTTCCCTGCATGGAGATACTGCCTCTTAAATTCTGCTAAAAAAGAAAGAAA
>NW_015247715.1:0-538 GCF_001447785.1 Gekko japonicus | reverse complement strand
AAGGTAACTCTGCTGCCTTGGTCTAGCTAACAGCTGTCTTACAGAGAGGGAGCTACACTTTTCCTGCCACAAGCTCATTGGCTGACCCGGCTCAGCCAAATCTACCTCGCAGAGAATTGGTGAGATGAGCAAACACAGCAAGGGATGAATGACAAATGCCACCCAGCCTGAACTCTTTAGAGGAAAGGATAACTGTTCTGCAACTCCTGAGCTTCCTTATTTATTTACTGGCAATCCTAACTATGGTTTTAAATTATGGTCTTCTATGCCATTTCTATAACTCTTGTTTGCTTTATATAGGGAGCTGCCTTGAGTTCTGCAAGGCAGGAAGGCAGTGAATAAAATGTTTTAAATAAATAAATGAAAGAGTAACAAGGTGATAGTTCTGCTCCGGCAGGAACATCTTCCTAGCTGGAGAAACTAAACAATGAGCCAAAGCAGCAGCAGCAGCTACTACCAGAGAGTCATCCACTGAGCAGGGAAGGAAAATAAAGACCAGTCTATCGTCTGAACATAAGAACAGCCATGTTGGATCAGG
>NW_015247714.1:0-538 GCF_001447785.1 Gekko japonicus | reverse complement strand
TTGCAGCTTGCTTAGAAGTACCGCTAGTGTTGTAAGAACACAAGTCAAGGTCAAAACTGCTAATAGCTGACTTTTATTTGCCTCATTGTAAAAAAGAAGAAAGCGGCGTTTTATCACTTTACCACTAGATCCTTATCCAGAAGGTGGAATAATACGGGGATACAAAGAGCTTCCATTGTGGCTGGAATTGTGTCGCAATCAACTTTCCTTTTGCTGTAAACTCTGGAGGATTTATAGATGTGTGCATTACGATTATAGTTCTCCAACGATAAGAGGAAGTGTCAGTGGCGCTTAAAAGTATAGTTTTCCTGCTATTCTTTTCAGTTTGGCACTGTGTTGCGTTATGGATTGGCATACTGTTTCTTGAAAGCGAGGGCTTTGCCCCCTTTTTAAACTTTTAACGTTTCCAATCCAAAGAGGAACTGAGAAGCTGGAGCCAAAAAGGAAGAGGGTAACTTTTTGTCCAGTGTGTGTATGCCTTTTGAACAGGTGCAGAAGACCACTGGCCAAGTGCTAACTTAACTTGGTATATACATAG
>NW_015247713.1:0-538 GCF_001447785.1 Gekko japonicus | reverse complement strand
AATGCCCCGTCTGAACGCACCCTCAGTCTCTTAAACAACATAATGGTTATAATGCAAACACTGAAGAACTATCACAGCATCCTCCAATTTTCAGGTTGAGGGTTTCTATCTCCATAACAAAATTAAACATAATCAGTTAATTGTACAAACACCAGATTTATTAATGTTATAAGTCTAGAACCCAAATTGTCAGATACATGAAGTTTGATATTCAACTGGCAGATGTATGAGGAGGGCGGGGGTTGAAACAAAATACTGTGAAATGCAAAGGTCTGTAACATTTCTATGTAGACCCCATATGAGAACAAGGTAAGAACAGAATAACAACCCATTCACAACAGTAGTCCCTATGACTGTCTTGCCAGCTAGGCTATGCTGACTTGATACCTGTAGTGTTCAGTTAACACTCACATGTCTTATTAAGTCTCAGTTGAATGGAAGTAATTTGCTGTTAAATTCTTTTTTAGCAAATTCATACTGGAGCATCCCTTTGAAGGCCAGTTGATGAAGACAGGGCTTTTTTTCTGGAAAAAGAGGT
>NW_015247712.1:0-538 GCF_001447785.1 Gekko japonicus | reverse complement strand
CACACACACACACACCATTCATTCAGCTACACCCATGCTTTTTATTCAAAGGCATGAAATCACCAACCTCCTCTCCATTCTTCCCAACAACTGGTCCGCGGACGCTGTAGAGCCTACAAAGAAAAAGAAAAGAAAAAGCCTAAAGGTGCTGTTGCTTTCCATTGAAAGAACAATCTGTCCCTCCAGACCCAGCACATCTGTTCATGTGTAGCAAAGAAACCTGAGCCAGTATTCTCAGGATCCACCTGATGGACAGCAGAGCCAACCAATAGGAAGCAACGTTGGACACCACATGCGTTGCCATGTATTGTCTATACATAATAAAAGGCTGTCTTCGGCTGTGTTTCTCTCATGAAAACAGCCGGCTTCCTTCTGCAAATTGGAATTGTCGTCAAGGAAGGATTAGAGACAATGGAAAACTTGAGGAAAATGCAGCTAATATGAGACTGATCTTTTAATAAAGTATGTTAAAGCTAGCCTTTCCTAACATAAATACAGTTAATTTGTTTGCTTAAATGATAATCCTTCCTAAAGAGCA
>NW_015247711.1:0-538 GCF_001447785.1 Gekko japonicus | reverse complement strand
CAAGGGAAACCTTTACCTTTACTTATTGTAAATAAACACTGCACTAAGGCAGAGCACTTTAAAAAGTTAGTTTTGATAGAAAGCCACTAGATGCCAATCTCCAATCCAAATTGTGCCTGAGCCTGATCTTTCGATGTTAAGTGAAAAACTAAAGCTGCATGTGTTGTCAATTGGTAATTATAATCAATTTTTAAAAACCCTTTTGATCCTCTAAATTTGCATATTATTTCTTGTTTTCAGCGTGACATCATGGCTCAATAGAAATCACAGGCAGTTGGAATGGCTCATTAGAAAAAAATTAAAATAGAACAGCAATACCTTTATTAGAACTAATTAAAACATCACAAAGTAATGAAGAAACTTCTGAGTTCATCAGCACTCTTCTTCAGGCTGCTGTGAAGTAAAAATAAATAAATCTCAAAAACAAAAACATGGGGAAAGAGATGTTGTTGTGCCCAGTGAGGATCCCGGCTCTTAAAATGAGAGATCTGAAAATATGGGAGGGGAGAGTGGCATGGTAGAGCCCGATCTCGTCAGA
>NW_015247710.1:0-538 GCF_001447785.1 Gekko japonicus | reverse complement strand
TTTTGATTCATGCCTAAAAACAGGAAGCCCCTTATATGCGTGGGTCTCCAGACTACCCCTTTTTGAGCTTCTGCTTGGCACTCTTGAATTCCAATACCATGGAGTTCTCCTGAAACTGGCTGCCTAGCAGAGTCGAAAGTGCCTCTCGCTTACCCACTCATAATGAGGCTCATCCGGTAATGAATACTCTCTAGGGATGTGGCCGTACCGCTCACCAAGGATCCCAATGAACAGGTGGCTTCGTGCAACTTCTGACAAGCAGAGTTCCAGCTGCCTAGAAAGATGACAATCATTACTGAAAATACGCCACCTCTTGCCGTCCCACTCATGTCCTGGAGGTATTTTCCGGAGGCTGAGCCACACAAATAAAAATCAGGCCAGTGGGCTCGAAAACACTCTCAGAATCCTTCACTTCTTCCTCTCAGTATTTAGCTGTATATGACAGTAGGTCTCTGCGTTTCTTTATTACTTAATAGCCTAGTTACCCTTTCTTAATATCCATTTAAAAAGGGTAACTAGGCCATTAAGTAATAAAGAA
>NW_015247709.1:0-538 GCF_001447785.1 Gekko japonicus | reverse complement strand
CGGGCTTGCCTGGGTTGTCCAGGTCAGGGTCTCCCTCAGTACTTCTGACACTGCTGGAACATCTGTGTGACAGCACCTCTGTCCCCCTCTCTCCCCCTGAGCCCCAGGAAGGTGGGTTCATTCATCCTTCCACTCCTAGATTATGGGATAAATTCAGACTGTACAAGTAGTCCTACCCAATCAGAACACGATTGAAATTGTCTTGCCTTTTATGGTGTTGATGAACATCTGCACTCATTATTCCACCCACTCCTTTTCTTTAGAGCTGTCACTCAATTAAAGACATCCCAGTTGACGAATCATTCAGGTTGTCATCAGTCTATCAATTAGTTGGTTGATTAAATCTGCGTATGAATAAAGAAGATTGTTTACTTTTTGACAATTCACACCCATGTCAAAAGCTGACATTATCTCAGTTGTGGGCAATCCCTCCAGTGTAGGAGAGAAGAAAGAATGTTTCTTCTAATTAGGCCTGTTCCATCCATGGATAGGTAGGAGCAAACTATAGAATTAACATTGTGGAGATATAAGGGGTGTA
>NW_015247708.1:0-538 GCF_001447785.1 Gekko japonicus | reverse complement strand
GAAAAAACCTGCTTCTGGTCAGCGTCTGCTTCTTTTCAGCAGATGTGGGCACAGAGATTAGCGCTTGTGAGGACGATCTTGATTTTGAGGCTGGACAATGTTAGAGGAAGGTTTGTGTGTTGTGATTCTTTTGGATAGGGATAGTCTAGAAAAAATGAACTTCTGCTCATAAGCCTTTTTTACATTGGGAATCACAGCTTAATTGAAGCTCCCTTTCTCTTTTTCTCTGTCCCATTCAAGTGAGATACTCAATCTTTCACTGTTTTTTAGGATCTATTGTTGTATAACAATTTAGTACTTATATCTTCAGTCAAGCAGGGGCTCACAAAGAAGCTGCAGAAACCAGAAAAATATATTAGAATTCAATTTAAAGTATTCACTGGGGAGGGGATTCTCAGCTGGTTTCTCTCTGCCCTTTTGTTAGGGTCTCATTCAAGCCAGTTAGAAGAAATCTAGAAGCTCTATGTTTGTATTCTTTGTGATAGCTATGTGATGCTTGGACAATATTTCATACTTTGAACCCTGTGAATATGGTGAA
>NW_015247707.1:0-538 GCF_001447785.1 Gekko japonicus | reverse complement strand
CTCTCCACTCTCTTTGATTCTGCCTGATTGATGGTAACATGTACACCTAAACCAACAGAATTGCTCCAGAAAAAGCTGTTATCAGCTTATACATGCTCTTCTGAACCAACAAAATGAGCAAAATATAGCAGATCTTTAAGCCAAATGCAGCACATTTTTAAAAGGTTTCTTAACAGTTTTTACAAGCAGTAAAATTTGTAATTAGACAGGGGTAGGGGTTTTTTTTGCTGGATAGTAAAAATTATGAGGTAGTCATCAATAGAGTAGCCAACACTGCCTGGCTAGCTACCAACATTCAGAGTTTAATATGAATTGAACATTATGATTCAATACACAGGCTAATTGTTTTATTTTTAGTCTCTTAGGATTATGCAAAGTAGTGCAGTTTTATCGTAACAGTGAAAGAGAAGGGAAGAGGGGAAATACAAAATGGGACACCTTCCCCTCCCCCCCCCCGGTATGGGCACACTGAATACTACAATGACTAATTCATTTATTAAACCCAGTATTTTCCTTAGCAGTAGCCATGAAATTAAAA
>NW_015247706.1:0-538 GCF_001447785.1 Gekko japonicus | reverse complement strand
TGGTGGCATCATTGGTGGCATTACAGCAAACTCCCATTTTTATTTTTTGTGCATGCTTGTAACACTATAGCTATATCGTGGCTGCATTTTTTAAAAGACACTGAAATATTGATATACTGTTGTAATGGTAGGTTTAGGAGGTTCTCCAAAGTCCCAGTTTTCTTTTCTTCCCTAGCCCCTTCCCACATGGAGATATAAGGAAAAAGGCATCTCTCTGCAAAGGAATTTCTGCAGGCTTTCTCTTTGCTTTAGGAATTGCCAGTTTGTTGATAGATGCCAGGTCTCGAGTGAAAATGTTGAGTACTAAGAGCTAATGGGGGGAAGAAACAGTTATGAGAGGAGGGTGAGAGAGCCAATGTAACAGAGCTAACCAAATTATTTTTGAAGTAGTATTGGAACATTGGAATACTTTGAAATAAATAGTGAAGTTGGCTCATTAGGGCTCCCCTTCTTGAAATCATGATCCTTCTTGGCAACCATGATCTATCACTAGCTACAACTGCCCCAGTTCTGATCCGATCTAATTTATTGCAGCAAG
>NW_015247705.1:0-538 GCF_001447785.1 Gekko japonicus | reverse complement strand
GAGCTGTTCTGCCAAGCTTTTGTTCGAGGCAGCAGGCAACAAGGAACATTGGCTCCCTCTACCTCTAGTGCCTCAAGGACTCCATGGCAATGTTATCTTCATTGCCGCCAGGAGTGGCAGAGCTATTCCATTAGAGCGATCCACCTTTCCTGGCATAAACTGAGTGTACACTAGAATATTATTAACTGCTGAGCAGCCTGTCAGGTAATCTTAATGAGTTATTTCGATTTTAAATTGTTGAAATTAATGCTTTTAATTATTCAGTCTTTTTTTTAATGGAACTACTCAACTGCTGATATGTTATGAACAACTCTGAGCCCACTTGCGGGGTAGGGCAAAATAGAAATCTCAAAATAAATACAAAAATAACAGCTGTTTTGTAGGGTTTCCATTGTCCTCAAGCCTCTTTTCATGTGTGCAGGCCAGCAGGTGGCAATGGCTGCCCCCCACAGATGTCAGATAAGAGTTCTGTCTGCCTTGAGGGAATCAGCACAACAGAGACCCTCGTATAGCCAGTTTGGTGTAGTGGTTACATGCA
>NW_015247704.1:0-538 GCF_001447785.1 Gekko japonicus | reverse complement strand
GGCTACTGGGCAATAAGCCAAGGGCATCTTCTCCCAGAAGTGTGGTGAAGCATTAAGATGCTTGTTTTATCATGTTTCCTGCTGCCATTCAGCCTCCAGTTTGGCAAGGCCAAAGAACTATCAATTAGACAGGAAATATATGGATGTTTGGTAGCTATCCATATTGCTCAGATTCTTTTCCTGCTCAGGAAACAATGTGGTAGAGAATGAATTATCTCCCAGTACACACCTTTTCTCCCAGCACCCAAGTCAATGGAATACGTTTACATTATACATACACATATGCAGTTTCCGTTGAATAGCCTTTTCACTCCCTTGCATATATCCCTACCCCCTTCAACACATTTTCACTTACTCTGCACCATTAACATCTGAGATTGGTTACCTCCCAAGTTGGCAGTTTATAATTAACTTTTTCATTAAGCCTTTTGAGAAAATATAGCATTCATTTTCAGAGAGATCCTCTGAGGCTTATTGTTGAAAATGCTCCTTGAAACAGTGATCCAGGACCAATGTTTATTTATTTATTTATTTATTT
>NW_015247703.1:0-538 GCF_001447785.1 Gekko japonicus | reverse complement strand
GGAGATGACATCCTGCACTGTGCTCTTCTTCTCAATCAAATGTGCAATCATGGCGTAGGTGGAGTTTCAGCAGGTAGGTAAGTCCAAGATGAGCCAGTGTTCAGGCTTATCCCCCTCCCCCTGCCTCTTGCACAGCAGACAGGCAGACTTGATGCTGCATGAGAAGTGGGCAGCCAGGTGCTGGCAGGCCTCAAGCAAGGACCGCATCTCATGGTACTACTCAGCCCCAGAGCATCTACCACCAAATGAAGTGTTTGTGCCAGGCAGACAATGCCCTTGAGGTGTACAGCCTTTACTTCTGCCAGCATGCTGGTGCCGGCATCCATGACCATGTAGCCATGGATGATGTTGCCACCACCCACCCACTCCCTCAGGCTACTCTGTATCATGGTTGTGATAGTTCACACCATGTGGTCTGCATCCATCCCCTGTGTATGGAGCAGAACCACTGTGTAGCCTGGTGGCAGGATGGTCCCCTCCTGGGGCCTGGGCCATGCCTCGACAGCCCAAACAGAGAAGTCCTCTGGTTGCCACCAGT
>NW_015247702.1:0-538 GCF_001447785.1 Gekko japonicus | reverse complement strand
CAGTAAATTGTTTAATGGTCATTGCCCCTGGAAGAGGCTCGCGTGGCGTGATGTGAACTTTCACTTGGGATGTACGTGGAAGAATGCCTTTATTGTCATTATTTGTGCTTGATTAACTTGGAGTGTGCTCTCTCCTGAAATTGCCGGAGGAAATACATGAGGCCTAATTGGATGATTGCTTTCATTCCGTTTGACTGATGAAACACAAAACTTAATTTGGCATGGCCGGGACTTACTGTGCCAAAACGGCGTGTCTGTGTCCTGCGCACAACCCGGGTGCAAAGTGAAAAGTAACATACCCGGCCCCTGAACCAAGTGTGACCGCGTGCGATCTTTGAGTGTGCAATCCACGAGAGTGGCTGAGAATGAGCATGCTCATTGGGGTATCAATGTGGCCAGAAATGTGCATCTCCTGCCTGCATTGGAGGCCTCATCCCCAAAGGCACATACCATGCAGAAATGCCCTGGGAACACATCTGCCACATGTCTCTGCCAACGGTTCCCGAACTAGCCAGTTTGGTGTAGTGGTTATGAGCAC
>NW_015247701.1:0-538 GCF_001447785.1 Gekko japonicus | reverse complement strand
ACATCTACTCAGTAGCAAATCCCACTAAATCGAATGGTGCATACTGCCATGTAAGGGTGCTAAGGACTGCACCTGTAGTCTGTTTCCAGCATTTTGTCTGTTTGGAATGCTGGAACATCATACTTGCCCTATGGAGGGGGGGAAGAACCAACCACAAAACATTGATAGTGTCAGTAAAATGTTAATGAGGCTCTAAGCCAAGCCAAGCATCATCCCCCCTCTCTCCATGGTCTGCTCCAGTCAGACACAACCATGGTGCCTCCTGTGCCCTTCTGAAGCACTTCCTGCTCCAGTGCGGTAGAGGAAAGCCAGGGGCAGCTCTTTGGGGAGGTAGCAAGTGGGCACCTAGAAACACGTCAAGAGGCACCATACTGGGGATCGCTGGGTTCATCCCTGTTTTCCCCCATTGGGCTTAACAGCCTGGAACCAAGAGTGTCTCTTGTTCTCAAACAGGCCACATGACCGAGGAGTCCCGCCTGCTACAGAAGGACATGGGGAGGTAAGGATTCTTGAGCATTTGTCTGCAGTGGAGGCCAGG
>NW_015247700.1:0-538 GCF_001447785.1 Gekko japonicus | reverse complement strand
CTTAGAGGGAACACTGGCTACAGCTATGGATACATGTACCAATGTTTTTACTCTCACCTTCTGTCTAACATCTTTGTCTCAGTGCTTCCTCCTAGAGGCTTTAGGTGTCTCTTGCTGAACAGAGTGAATGGAGAGTTCGTCATCTTTTCACCCAATCCAAAAATCTCCCTTTCATACCCTACAGTCTGTGCGAGTTGCTATCATTTTCGATGTGTCTGAAGGCTGCTTTGAGCAGTACTCTAATATCTGGGTAAAGGTACAAGTGTGCATGATACTCGTGCCTCACATTGGTTATGTTTGGAGCATATTTAGACCATGACTTTCCTCAACAGAATAAATGGAAGTGGAGCCCCCGCTCCTTTCCCTGTATGCATTTTTAGAAAACTGAGCATTTTTCTTAGAAAAGTGAGCATTTAAACACCAATCTGTCACTGGCAATGTGAAGCATAAGTATTTTGAATTCTCCCCCTATCTTGTGCTATGCTACGCATTGTGTGGCACTGTGCTGCATCTTGTATTGCATGTATGGTAGTGACTA
>NW_015247699.1:0-538 GCF_001447785.1 Gekko japonicus | reverse complement strand
CACCCATCTTGGAGTCACTGGGGGTCCTGGGTTCGAGGTGTAGCAGTTCTGTGATTGCAAACATTTCCTAATGTTTCTTTTCCAAATTGAAGACCTCTCTGCTGTTTGGTCCTCACAATCGTCATTTTTATTTTATTTCTCTTCTGTGCAAAATAACCTTATGTTTCTGTTCACTGCATATTACATATAGATTATACATGTAAAGAAGGTACATTATGCATAAAAATTCACACTATAGTGCGCACGCACACACACACACCACAAAAGAAGAGGAAAAGTAGAGAATTGAAACCAATTAAATGTATGACTATAAAAAGGAATGAAGTAGGGAGTGAAATCAATTCATCCCTAGTCAAAATGCATCAGCCTGTTGAAGATTTAACTTCTAGGTACAGGAGGGAGGAAGCCAAAATCAGGGGGGGAAAGACTAGTAGATGTTTGTGCGTAATGACAGAATTTTACAAAGATGTTTTTGCGTCTTCTAAGAATAGTGATTCCCTAAGCAATGGGTATCAGAATTTAGGAACCTCTGCTGATA
>NW_015247698.1:0-538 GCF_001447785.1 Gekko japonicus | reverse complement strand
GGAATGGCATGCCATTTGTTAAAAGTCTAATTTTGCTTATAGTTCACCAAAAAGGATGATCACTCTTGTGGTTGCTTCATCAAGTATTACTGCAACTCTTTTGGCAAGAAGGACAACCTGTTCATTCAATATGCAAACTACCGTTAAATATTGCAAGTGCAGTGATCAGGCACAGGCCATTTAGTATCTATATAAGCCTTCATGATTGTGTAAAAGTAACAGGAACAGCTTTCATTCCTCTTTCCAGACAATCTGTTCCTGCCAAAAAATGCCTTCCTCATCTACTCTGTTTGCACAGTCTATGCCTCTCAGTATTATTTTCTATACCCATGTGTCTGCTTTTGTAATTTTATATTTGTACACATACATATATGTGTGTGTACTAATATAGATTATATTTCTATATCTGATGACGTTCACAAAAGCTTCAGGTCACAATAAAACTTTAGTATGTAAATCAGGAAGATATCTATTATGGTTTACTCCTGTATCTCTACAATTATTAAGCACAGAAGCAGGGAAAAGAAGAAGAAGAAGA
>NW_015247697.1:0-538 GCF_001447785.1 Gekko japonicus | reverse complement strand
CACGAAAGCTCATACCTTGAATAAAACTAAAGGTGCCACTGGAATCAAACTTTGTAAGAGAAAAAATTATTAGAATAAATAAAAAGCCACATCCAAAGGATGCTGCTGTTCACATGGTAGACAGAACAACACACATAAGACTATCTTTATAATCTTTCATGCTTAACAAACCTTTTCTCACCTTCTGGATGGCCACTACAAATTTTTAAACTCTGTTTTCCAGGTAGACAAAAGTAATCTACATTTTGCCTAGAGATTATCAAATCCTTAATAAACTTTTTCCTAGGCTCAAACTATATGTAGCATTGTGAATAATGTAATTATAAACATTCAGTTGTCTGGGCTTCACTAATACATAAATGTTGTTGTAGCAATATTTTATGGTTGGCCTTCAAAATATAGGTAGAGATCATTGTTTGAAAATATAGTGCTGAGAAGGCCTTGTGCAAACAAAAGGATGCCAGATCATGAAATAATTATCAAGAGACTGGTTTACTTTAGTACAATAAAGATATATAGATGATGATGATGATGATGA
>NW_015247696.1:0-538 GCF_001447785.1 Gekko japonicus | reverse complement strand
AGCTGTTACTAATCAGAGAAGACGATACTGGACTTGATACGTGTTTTCAAGTGGATCTTTGCAGCCGTGAGAACTAGAACACTCGAGAGAACAGACAGATGGCACTCCCAGGTGTGAAAGAAAGACAGGTCTCCTCCCAGTCTCTAACACCACAGTGTTATACAGATTCTCCTTCCTGGTGTAGGCATAGTAGTGCCTGTTTTACTACTAACGGTGAGGTTCTGCAGATGTTTCTCCTCTTGGTCCATTGTTACCACAATCCACTCTATTCTACTATCTGGTATAAAATGGAGCCAGAGACCATTGTCACACTGAGGTCAACAGAGAAGCCACCTGCTCTAACGTTATCTTTTAACCCCGACATTACAATCATTTTGATGTGAAGTCAACCATTTTTCTCCAGTCAAGTGTCCTTGAAAAGCAGGCCAACAAACAGGAAACAGACATTTTGGTCAGAGGGGTGTTACATTTCCACCCCTGAGAAAGTTGTCAGTAATCATCGGCAAAGAAAAAAAGATTGCTGGCATTGATGAGGAAA
>NW_015247695.1:0-538 GCF_001447785.1 Gekko japonicus | reverse complement strand
CACTGGTTGCAAGACTCCTATTTATTTTTCTTGGATGTGCTGTTTTCTAAACCTCTGAAGACTGGGGAACAGAGAGGGCTCTTTGGGAAAGGGACTTCCAAATATGTGGGGTCATGATGTGAAGGTCAGCCAGCCACATTCACCCAAAGGATTCATGTCTCATAAAATAGGACTTTAAGCAGTACACCTTGTTTACTGTGCTTGAAAGACAGGATGATTAGCACAGGGCACAGGTGGGATTGTTCACTCTGGGAGCGACACTCTCGATGGAGTCCTCACTACATGGTGGGATATAAGACCATAAGAAGGGTTCTTCTGGATCAGCTCAAAGGTGTGTTTTATACTGCATTTCATTTCCAGTGGTAGCTAGTCAGATGCTCCAAAAATATCTGCAAGCAGGGCATACAAATGCCACCTCTGATTAGTCCTTGGCCTTCAGTATTCAGACATGGCCATGGATGTTCCAGCTAGTTATGATGGTTAATAGCCACTGTATTTTGTCTAATCCACCATTTGGCAATTTTTTCCCTTCCCTTGG
>NW_015247694.1:0-538 GCF_001447785.1 Gekko japonicus | reverse complement strand
AGAGAGAGAGAGAGAAGATAAAAGGCTGTATCATATATATACTAGCTAAATATTATCAGCCATGAAGGGTAAGGGTCGAGCCTAGATTGGTGGGCCACACACTTCTAAACAGTTTGCCTCCTTCATCCAGCCCCACTCTCAGAAAGACGTCCATACAATTAGGACCTGACTGTGCTTCTGTAGCATTCTGAGATTGAAATGAACCCACACTGGTGCCCAAACTGTGGCAGATGCAAGCAATTTCATCTGCAAAACACACTGCAAAAGAATCACACCAAGCCTGCACATTTTCTGGTTCTATTTCCTCAGAGGCCTGAGATACAAGCCCCCTCAGAAGTCCCCAAAAGTTCTGCCAGATGACATGGCATAGACACAAAGGTGGCAGAGAAACGAGGAAGCTTTGCCACCAACACTGCCACAGAGTAGAGAATAATATGCTTTCACGTGTGTTTGGTCACATTCACTCTGAGTTTGCCTCCACATGCTCTAACCATTTGCTCAACCATTTCAGCCCACCACTGAGGTTATTCCTGCATTC
>NW_015247693.1:0-538 GCF_001447785.1 Gekko japonicus | reverse complement strand
GTGCGCTCCCGCAGGAAATGACCCTTGTTTTGCGGAGTAAAATGGCCCGTTGGCCCAAAGAGCAGCCTGGCACGTGGCATGGCCATTTCAAATGGGGTTCCTTGGCAAGGGGCTTTGCTTTTGACTCTCCCCGCCTCCAGACTGGAGCACATCAGCCACTCCTGCTTCTTGGCTGTGGCCAGAAACCTGTTCGCATCCTGCATGCCAGACTAATAAGCCCTTTGAGTACGTGGCTGATGAGAAACCAGCCCTGTGGTGCGTCTTTCTCGTGTGGTCATGACGAAGGTGAAGCCGTTGCCTCCATGCTGAGTCGCTGAGCTGAGCAGAGGGCCTGTGCCTGGAAAGCAGAATGTGGGACTGGATGGGACCTTGATCTGGTCCAGCAGCCTGGTTCTGACATCCCCAACTCAGTCAAGAAACTGGCAGGCGTACGCGCTGCAGGGCTGGATCCCCGTGCAGGGCTTTATGATCCAGCAATGGCACGAGAAGGCCTTCTTGGACAGCACAGTCTCTGGTCACAGGGGGCAGACTGTGGCCC
>NW_015247692.1:0-538 GCF_001447785.1 Gekko japonicus | reverse complement strand
TTAACTGAAGATGCTGGAGTTTGAACCTGAGACCTCTTGCATGCATGGCAAAGCATGTGCTCTGCCACTGAGCTATGTTCCCTTCTACAGATGGTGATGAAAACTATGGCAGCACCCAGGGCATCAATGAGGGAGCTGTGTGACCTGTTGCAGTCATGTGGCAAGCGACTTAAAAAAGACTGAACATACAGACCTCTGTATAGAAAACTCTCAAGAAATCAATATTTTCTTTCATCAAGTCCCGCTTCATTTCTAGTTCCTTCTGATATTTAAATGCAGCATCAACTTCCTGAAAAAGAGGAGATGAAATATTAATTCCTGAATCAAGAAGAATGGGGATATAAATTGGACTATAGTCCCTGAAAATTAGGTTTTTGAAAACCCTGTATCTCTGAATATGGGCCTGTCTAAAGAGCATAGTTGTATTTTTCCCAGCGCAGCTCAACATATGGATAAAATATGGCAAGAAGGCCTTGGCAAAATATGAATTATATTCCCTGGTTTTACAGCCCTAAGATACTAGTTTCATAGTGTCAGG
>NW_015247691.1:0-538 GCF_001447785.1 Gekko japonicus | reverse complement strand
AGGGGTGACTCTGCAGTCAGTATAGCATTGCGTTGCCCAGGGGGTATTTTAATGAGGTTTTGAGCGGCACCTTTTCCTCCGTGTTGAGGTCATGTGGAGCAGATGCCAGTTGCAGAATTGCCCGATCAGTAAAATGAGAATGCGGAAGGGCCCTGGTCTCCCCGTCCTTTCCCTTCCTTGATTGCCTCACGATTCGCTCCACAAAACGACCCGTATTCCCCTCTCCCTTTCTGCCGTACAATTCAACCAGGATTTACCCTTCATTTCCTGCGCAGGCTGCAACTACGCTGGGAAGGAGTACCCCAACGGATCCGAATTCCCCCACCCCACGGACAAGTGTCGGCGGTGCCACTGCATTGTTAGTGCTGCGTCTGGGGAGCCACGGAAGCGGGGGGGGTGCTGCCCTGGGAGAGCTGTAGCTACTGCGGGGGGTGGGTGGGAGCGTGAGTTTGGCTACACAATCTCAGCGTGGCCTTTGCAGCGATGTGCAGGGGTCAGTTCCTGCAGGTGTGCACAGGAGCGGAGCTTCGGCAGTAAA
>NW_015247690.1:0-538 GCF_001447785.1 Gekko japonicus | reverse complement strand
ACAGCTTAGAGGGAACATTGGTGGGGGTATAGTGCCAGTTTCTACCTAGAGTTCTCGATGTTCAGCAGCTGCCACTAGACAAGGGGCCTGGTGTGTGCCCAGGCTTACTGTTTTTATTTGACGACTGGATGCCATGCATGGTGTGGGTGCTACTAGTTGGTCTCCAGGTGGGTTCAGGGCGGGGGGCCACAGGGCTTCTGAAAGCCAGTGATTGCAGCAACCTCGCTGGAACTAAATGGGGGGGGGGTCTGGTCAGTGTGCCTGGCTGGGAATTTGCCTTGAGATCCCGTGGTGGACGAAAGGGGAAAGGGAGCCCTCAGCATGGGCAGGAAACTTGCTGCCCCTCTCGTGGCCCAGAGTACTAAATGATAGAACAAGGGGATGCGATAGGAGTCCTGTTCTGGTCTTCCACTGGTCTTTATTGACGCGCCAATTTTCTGCCTCTATAAACTGCCTTTTTCCAATAGAAAATGAATTGTTTCTGCTTTTCCCACCCCTCAGTCTTTGGGCTCAATAGTAAAGGTAAAGGTTCCCTTGC
>NW_015247689.1:0-539 GCF_001447785.1 Gekko japonicus | reverse complement strand
CTCTTTTGAGTCCTAAGTGTCCTTTCGTTGACACGCTGCAGCGCTCACTCTGCCCCTTGATGGTGTTCTGCCTCTGCCTGAATGTTGTTGCGTGCAGTTCCACATTACAAAGGAATTCTGCATATCGGCAATCCGGATTCTGTGTCAACAAAGCTGAATTCTGCAATCTGCATGCAGTGTACAAATGGAGTGAATCTGGGTGTTTTTTCCTGACTGTTGTTTGCAATGTGGACTGTTCATCCTAATTTGGCAAGTGATAGGCAGGCCAGAGGCTTCAAGCGCCAGCTGCTAAAAATCTTTTTCAGCAAGCTCATGATTTTGCGACACTTTAGCTGGCGTTGTGCTTCAAGCCAATCTTTGCATTAACGAGGACTAGAAACACGGAACATTTTTTTAAAATGAAGGGTGGACTGAGATTCTGTGGGAAGTGAATTCTATACATTGCTAGTATGTCTGTGGAATTGCAAAACACACACAATCCAGTCATATGATCACTCTCCATTTGTCGTTCATTTAAGAACATCAGAAGAGCCCTGCTG
>NW_015247688.1:0-538 GCF_001447785.1 Gekko japonicus | reverse complement strand
AAGGCCAAAGATGGAAGCCGGTTAATTAATTTCTCGTGGGAACCTGGGATTTGTGATGTGAGGGTGAGACAGGGAGAGGTGATGTAATCCACTAGAGGTTTCTCTTGGAGGTTCTGATTGGATGCCATCATCTTTGTCAACAGAGCCACTGGTAAGCACAGCCTCCTCCCCTGCCCACCCAAGACAGTCTAACTGATCCGGAGATGCCTGTGAAGGGGGAAGTGGGCAGCCTCCGAGCATCTAGCTCTTTTAAGGCAGCACAGTGCAGGTACATCTCTCTCCAGGAATGTTGTTTGCAGGCTGAAATGGAGCGGGGAGAGGTGAATGGATTGTCAAATAGCAGATTTGCACGGAAGGAGGGGCTGTTCTATGGAGAACACCTTCCAAAGAACTACCTAGAAGGAGCAGAGCCTGTAAGTCAACTAGTCATTCCTCAGGAATATAGGAAAGAAGTCCTGAGAGCAGCCCATAATTCTCCCTTTGGTGGATACTTGGGTATAAAAGGACCTTGGCTGTTTCGGCGGAAAGAACCGCTTCT
>NW_015247687.1:0-538 GCF_001447785.1 Gekko japonicus | reverse complement strand
GCAAGGGAACCTTTACCTTTTTACCCCTAACCATTGCACTGGAAACAACAAAACGTTGCGCCATTGGCGTTTTGGACTCTCTTCCCCTTCTTGAAGCAGCTGTTTCAAGATCACATTAACTATATAATGTGGCTGCTGATAATATAAACAAGGTTTGAAAGGACATATTTCATTCAGTCTCTTCATTCAGCCCAGGCACCATCAGTATCTGTTATTATTGCTGTTATTATCATCACACACTGGGTAGTTTGTTTTTTTTCTTCTCCTGCGATTTGACAAAATACAGTGGTAATGACTTTCCTTTCACTGACAGAAGAATATCAACCGATGACAGAGAGGATTCGTTATCCTAAGAAGTTCCTCAGAAGTACATCTGTTTGGGGCTCAAAGTCTTAAATTAGGGAAGCCATTCTCCCAAACAAAATCCCGTAAGTCACAAGTACACAGCCACCGAAAAAGAGAACAAAGGTAGGGGAAGCTAGAGGAGGATGAAAAGAACCAAGATTTTCATAAGAACACAAGGACATAAGAGAAGCCA
>NW_015247686.1:0-538 GCF_001447785.1 Gekko japonicus | reverse complement strand
TCTTGCTCCTTTTGCTCCATTGCATCAGATGAGAAGCACTAATTCAGCAGCAATCGTGTGGGCCCCCTGTATCTGGCAACCCCACTTTCCTCCTTTCCCAGGTCATCTGTGGCGCAAAGCTGCTAGGAAATGAATGACTCTGTTAAAGAGGTACTGGCAGGCATAAGTTTTGACATTTTGGAGGTATAGCTAAGCTTTGCCTATAGGCTGTGGGTTGCACAGCAGCTCTTGCTCACAGCCATCATACATTTGCCATTTAAGTTGTATCAAGGGAAGTTTTCTTCTGATGCAGTTTAAACAGAATAGCCCCATAAACCCCATAAGTTATGCTTGGATGGAGCACACATTATGTAAAACTCATCCCAAGATGTGGGGGCATGCTACTGGCTATTGGATAAAAATTACCATGTGAAAGTAGATCTAGAAGTAAACAGCTGATAACAAATTAGAATGATAAATATGGATAATTATTGTTTAGACTTTTTAAAAATAGTCACTGCTAAGTGTTGAAAAGGTATCAAGTATCAGCTAAATAGGA
>NW_015247685.1:0-538 GCF_001447785.1 Gekko japonicus | reverse complement strand
GGGGGGGGAACAGACCAGAGTCAAGGTCAGACTCGCTCCCGAGGTCTCCACCAATCCCGAGGAGTCCCGAGGTCCTGTCTGATGGGAACCCGCTTTGCGAATCCTTCGGAGAGTTCCAGTGGTCTGTAGTGCTTCCTTCCTCTTGCGAGTGGAAAAAAACGGAGCTGCCTGACTCTTGGGAATACAGCATGCTGTACTTTCGCCTCTTGTCCTAGGAGAGTGAGAAATTAGGAAGGCGATGAACGACAGTGCCCAATGCAGCCGTCAGTGCCCTGTGCAGCCATCACTTGCCATTCTTTCTTCCAATGGGGCTGGTTTTCAAGGGGCCATGAACAGAAGATACTACCCAAAGGCTACAAAATTCTCAATGCCATTAAAAATAAACAAATTAGCCGATGCGGACATGTGCTCTGAAGACTGGGGAAGGGTTGCTGGAGACAGAGTGTTTAACCCTTTCCGTCTATGACTCTTCCAGGATTTACATGCCCCCCCAGCATTCTTTACAAGATCCCTTCCAGCTTCTGATTAGAACAAAAGG
>NW_015247684.1:0-538 GCF_001447785.1 Gekko japonicus | reverse complement strand
TGGCCCTGGGACTTCACCATTGATGACTGTGAAGTGAATTGAAGTCTTGGTAATGATTGACTCCATCAGTCATGATGACTGTGATTAAAATCAGTCCAATCGGAATACTTCAGCTTAACGAGTTCGTTAGCCCGTCTGAGTTGTATTGTTGCTTCACTGACTGACTGACAGCCTATACTAATGACCTTTAAACCTGAATTACTTAAATGTTGACATACATAACCTGTGGTGAAATACTGGATTAGAAATGCACAGATGATGAATAGCAAATTCAGAATTAATAAGGTGATGAACATGTTTCTCTGTCTGGTTTAGGTACAGAGGTCACAAATTTCTGGACAACTTCATTGCTAAACATCTATTTTGAATGCAGGCTAGGTACTCCACATGTACTTTCGGTTTCTCTAGGAGGGCCAATAATGTCTCCAGGGGCCATTTCAAGTCAAAAAACGACACGCCTGAGGGCATAACCCCCCTCTTCCTGCATGTTGTGGTCCCAATCCAAATTGGTCTCACATGGGCCTGGGAATTAAGTTCC
>NW_015247683.1:0-538 GCF_001447785.1 Gekko japonicus | reverse complement strand
AGTAGCAGCTGCAATAGACTTAGTTTGTTGAGAGCCACTTGGAGGGGGGGAGTTTGTTTTTCATGGCTACCCCGGAATTCTGAGGTTAAAATAGGATCCTATTTAGCTGTGTCAGGCAGATTGCTGGTGCTTACTCGCCTATATGTCACAACTTGCATTGAATTAATTGAGAGCCTGGCTTTGACTGCTAAGCATTATAAAGGGGGTTTGTGGGCTCAGGGGTATAGAGGGAGTGGGTGCAGGTGAGAAATTGACACACAGACTAGGGGTTTATCCAGGGTTGCCAGTCTGGTGGGGTTCACCTGCTTTTTGGGGGGTTCAGCCTACCACAGGCTAGCTAGCTGGCAGCGAAAGCCCCACCTCCAAGCCCAAACACCCTCCTCCACCCCTCCCCCTTCTCTCTTGAGAGAGAGGAGGGAGAGGGGCAGTTGTGGTCCATGTGCCTGAATTCCAAGCCACTTGGAGATCTAGTGAGTGGGCCCCCTGGCTTGAGCACTTAAAGGAACCACTTTAAGTGCTCACAGCTGGCAGGCCCGGG
>NW_015247682.1:0-538 GCF_001447785.1 Gekko japonicus | reverse complement strand
ATGCCTTTATATATAAGGGAGAGATTTTAGACTCTTGGCAGGCTGTCACTTATCCAACAGTCTCCCCCTATCATATTTTTTCCCCTTGTCCTCTATGGGAGTCCCTTTCTCTGCTGCTTGAAACATGGTGACAAATATTTTGGGGGGGAAAGCTGAAAGTTTCCAAAGAGTTTGCAGTAAATAGAGCCGTCCTTAAAAGTGCTTTCTAACCCTTCACATCTGAGATTTTCAGGTTCACAAACAAAATGTGACTGACACTATAAATTCCTTTAATCTGAGTGGTGTTCACCGATCATTCATACAATCAGATGTTTGGGAGTGTTATGCACATGTTGGCAGAGATCTATAACACACACTTGGAAAATAAGTTCTGGAACGGAAACTGTTTATTAATAAAACAAGGAGTCCAGTGGCACTTTAAAGGCTAATACCATTTATTCCATCATTAAGCGTTCATGAGACATAGCTCACTTCATCAGATGACTGAAGTGTTCATCCATTAGGAAGAAGTATTAAATTCAAAGCTATGGAACACAAA
>NW_015247681.1:0-538 GCF_001447785.1 Gekko japonicus | reverse complement strand
AACGGCTTTGAACTGCAGACCTCTCCTGTGCTGTTTCACAGTGCTGTATCTTTTCTGCAGTCTTTGTAGGTTTCAACTCCAGAACACTGGAGAGTTCCCTGTGTGTTGGCACGGGGAAAGGAGATGTTGTTGCAGAAAGGGAATTAAACCCGCATCTGCAGCATTCCTAAGAATGTGCTGGACGGTTCCTAATTGTTGAGCCACAGTCTTCTCCCACAGAGGGTACTGTGCTCCCTTTGCTCCTTCCTTTTTGTGTTATGTGGGTGAGGGATGGAAGGATGTCATGGAGGCATAGCAGGCATTGCCATGTACTGGTGGGCTGCTTCCATATATGGCTGATATGGGGGCCCTGTTGGCATGCTTCTTTGATTGGTGGGTGTGGGCAGAGTTGTTAAAGACTCCAGCGCAGTGGCTACTGTTAGCCGCTTTCACTTTGGACGGCAAGGCTTTCCTCCTACTAAAATATTAAGCTACACACTCGCTTAGTAAAAATTTCTAGCGGTTTCCAGTTAGAACAAACTGATGTGGAGAAGCTTTA
>NW_015247680.1:0-538 GCF_001447785.1 Gekko japonicus | reverse complement strand
AATAAGTTGCTAGAATATCATTGTTGACTCAATAACTGGTCAGAACTTTCTAGAATGATGTGGAAGGTATCAACCGCCTGCCCAAGTAAGGTAGGATCTATTCACTGGTTGGTATTAATGTGTGACAGAAGCTAGAGGAAAGGATTTACACCTCAGTTGGGTATAAATGATAGGTTACACTCTAGCAGGGGATTCTCTTTCTTTCTGTAATTGTCTTGGTATTTCTATCTGTCAGTTCTATTGTCCTCTATTTTTCTCTCCCTCTCACTGCAGTTTAAAAAGTCCCCTGGGGTTCACCCATGTTTGTAAGCCTGGAATAGAAACTTCAAAAATACAGTGGTTAAACATATTTTTCCATGGCAAAAGGCCTCCGGAGATACCTTTTGGCCCATGGGGAAATAAATATTTCTGGGTTACTACATTCCATGCCAAATTGCTAGCAACTCCCTCTCTGCCCAACTCCAACTTCCCTTACCCTTATTTTAGATTAAGGAAAGGAAGGGTAAAGCTTGGCTGATTTTGCACAAGGAGCTGCGCC
>NW_015247679.1:0-539 GCF_001447785.1 Gekko japonicus | reverse complement strand
TTACTACCGGATTTTCCCCGGTATCTTTTAGCTCCACTTATGCAGTGGAGCAGAATGGGTTTCCAACGGCTGCGGGATGCTTCCCAGATGTTGCTGTCTGATCGCTCCCTTTAAATCCGTCCAGTAAAGGAAGAAGCCAGTATACTGGCATGGGCCTGGGGACGAATTGTGAGGGTGAATTTATACTAATCGGGGGCACAGCAGGGGGATGATGGTTTCAGATCAGCCGGGGGAGTAAGAACCAAATGACACACCGACTGCGTTTATCCCCTGACCCCAAGCGACAACTTTACTCAGTTCTGGGACCCTCATAAGAGTAACAGCCACATGAGTTGTAAGACTGCAATAGGGTGAAATAGTTCTTCTCACCCCTTCTATCTGCAGTAATACAGATATGAATACTTGTAATAATTAAAATGCCTGCAGGGGCTTATGATCCTGGAGACATGAATGACAGTTGGGAAAGATAGCAACATCCACTATGTAAATATAGTAGACAGTTTCATTTTCTAAAGGACATCAACAGAGCAACAGCAAAC
>NW_015247678.1:0-539 GCF_001447785.1 Gekko japonicus | reverse complement strand
CTCCTCCTCCTCCTCCTCCTCCTTCCCTTTCACTGAAACAGTGTGGCTGCCTGGAGGGCTCTGTGCGGCTCCAGGAGTACCAGCACTGTCCTGACAGCCTGGCCAGAAGAAACAGGACCAGGCCAGAAGGAGCATGGGGATGCCGGCAGGAGGATGGGGATTGCTGTGACTGGTGGCATGGTCAAAAGGCAGCCTGGAGCCAAGGAAGGGGGGAGGCAAAGAGGAGAAAGGCAGGCTGGAGCTGTGGACAGAGTGCAGCAGTGTTAGAGCCAATGGCCTGGTGGAGTTAATGGGGCACAAATGTTGAGGCAGCCATGGACTCTCACCAGTAACTGTGCAGGTGGCCAAGACTCAGCACAGTCCAAAAAGACAACTGAGTCCTCCTACTAGAGGAGGGAGCCAAGGAGCCCAGGAGGGGCAAGGGGGAAGGAGAATGGCTCAAGGACTGTGGGCAGGCAGCCACAAGAGAAACACCTGGCCCTGGAACCTCTGAAGAGGCATGCCTACCAGGTAGGGTTACCAGGTCTGGGTTAGAAAAC
>NW_015247677.1:0-538 GCF_001447785.1 Gekko japonicus | reverse complement strand
ATACTGCAGATGCTCCTTGGGAGGGTGTGGCTGGTGGCACCGGGCTGGCGCCAGGTTTGCACAGGGTTTGATTCCGAGCATCATCAGTTATTTTTGCAGAGGGGGTGGGGCTTCCACTCCCAAAGCAAGCCACCCCCCCCGAAAACAACACATTTGACCCGGGCAGAGGAGAGGAAGCGCACAAAAGCATGCCGTGAGGTGCCAAAAAACAGAAGCGAAGGAATAAGAACCCAAACAAAAGATGGCTGAAACAAGTCCCCTCCCTCAGCTTCTGTCCAAATCCAACCGCTGAGGAAAGCCCCTTGACCTCCCAGAGCTCTTCATCACTTCTCTTCCCACCTGGCCAACCTCCAGCTTCATAGCCTCTATTTCAAGTGCCCATTTACCCACCTAGCGTTTGGGTGGCTGGTTTTATCCTCAGGTCAATTTTATGCTCCACTCCTGCCTGAAATGAAGAAAGGTCACGTTATTTGCCACCCGTAGACCATGAAGGGAAAGGTGACGGGCGATTTTGGAAAGAGGCGCCCGACACAATGAC
>NW_015247676.1:0-538 GCF_001447785.1 Gekko japonicus | reverse complement strand
TGTTTTGAAATAATCAGAAGTAGATTGATGGGTCTCGAGTACCCGTCCTATTAATTTAGCTTGAAACCCTCCACCAGCGTTGCTCTTTCTTAAATCTTACGCCTTTAAAAGCCTAATTGAAATTCCAAAGGCTAATTTCCCATATGCCTTCCTGTAACTTGACTGAGAAATGCCTCTGAAGATGGATGGCTGATAAATAACTTTTTTCTTAATGGTGGTCGACTGTTAGTGTTTTCCCGACGTTAAAGAGGAAGCAACCAATTAAGAACTTCCTCTTTTTTTTGGTCAGGAGCCAGCAGCAGCTTGCCTACAATGAGGACTTAGCTCTCCATCAACCCAGGGCCATTATGTGTCCCAGGAAATGGCAACGGCAGGCCACCTGTTGTGTTTAATGACATTCACAATTTAATCTCCAACCATAATTATCCTGGAAATTTGGCAAGGAGCTCTTGCTACCAATTAGCTTGCTGAAAAGCACAAACATTCAGCCACAAACTGTATTGTTACTGGGGGTGGGCCATCGTGCCATTTTACAAAG
>NW_015247675.1:0-538 GCF_001447785.1 Gekko japonicus | reverse complement strand
CAGTCCACTTTGCAACTGGTTTTTACCGTATGACAACAGGACTACCTAGATATCTTTGCCACGAGGCTGTAATCAATATGTGTGCCGCAGTCTCTCCTAGCCTCTCCTTGTTGTATTTTTACTGAGAAAATCTCCCCACTGGGTCCAATGACTTTTATTTCCCAGGGTTGTGGCCACAGTTAAAGTTCACGGTAAAAAGCAGGTGGCTCCCAGTCCACAGCCCTCCTGGCGCTCGAGGCCTCTGTTTTGCCCTGAATGGAGGATCCGTATTAGAAACCCTGTGCTAAAGGGAGGGGGGGAGTTGTGGCAGCTGCTCCCTTCGTGAGTCTGCCACGGGTCGGTCATCCCCAGCTCAACGTATAAATAGAGATGTAGCTGGAACAAGGAACAGAAGTCCGCACAAGAGGGTTTCGCTTGGGCTGCCTGCCTGCCTCTGCCTCCTCTTCCCAGAAGCTCTGACGTCAGTCCCCGCTCGAAACTGACTCCACCGAGGTCCTACTAAGCCGGACGCCTCCTCCCCACCAAGCACCGCCACCGA
>NW_015247674.1:0-539 GCF_001447785.1 Gekko japonicus | reverse complement strand
TTGCCTGCTTTTCCTGAATGTTACTTTGCATCCCTAGGCAATCTCATCGCTCTTGCCCCGCACATGGAGGCGCATAATCAGCACCGGAAGAGGTGCTGCGTGTGGCATGCTTGTGCTTCTCTCTATCTCTTTAGTTTCGATTGCCTGCGGATCAGCCCGGAGGGGTGCGCGCGGGTCTGTGAGCGCAGTGGAGAGTTGTTAGGCTGCTGGGGCAGTGGTCGGGTGTTAAGAGCTACTGTCCACATCTAGCCTGGGCGAATCAGTAGAAATGCGAACGCCTGCATCCCTAAGACCGTTGCTGATTTAAGAGGAAGGAAGGGGTTGCTTGTAGAACCATCCGGAAACACACGGATAGGCATGATGCGCTGGTGGAGGGGGCGGCTGAGCTTGCGGGCATTGCGAGGAGAGAGTTGGGCGGCTGTGATGAGCGAAGCGAAGAGGAAGCAACCCCTGCGGGATGGCGAGAGGAGCGCGTGCAGCTCCCAGGGCACAGTTTCAAATATCCCCAGCGGCCGGGCGAATGAACAGCAGCAGCGGCG
>NW_015247673.1:0-539 GCF_001447785.1 Gekko japonicus | reverse complement strand
TGAACAGGCAGAACTCTACAGCAGTTCTGATGCTTCCGTGTGTTAGAACAGGTGCGTGTTCTGTCTTTCCTGTACAAGCTGCAAAAGGGCTCTTCTGCGAGCTGAAGGGCCTCTTTGGAGCCGGCCCATGGAACGTCAACAGGAGAGAGACTGACGTGCGAAACAAATGGGGCTCCAAAAAGCTCCTCTATGGCTAAATGGCCCCTGCACAGGCAGGGCTGGGTGCTGCGCAGAACGGGTAGTCAAAAGAAGTGCAACGCGTAGGGATCAACCCATGTCAAATGATTTCATCACAGCAAAGCTGCTATAGAGTCAGAACGAATGTTATCGGAAGCAGATCTCGAGACTCTTATCTGGGCTCTGGACAAACGACTGCAGTGGTGGCACTTTTGGAAAGGAAGCCCATTGCAACACTCTGGTGCATGCCAGAGTAAGAGATAATCGGGAGGCTTCTAATCCAGAGCTTTACTGTGCCAGAGAGCGTGTATCGGTGCCATATGGGAAAGGTATGCCATGGGGACCCTGAGTGGGTGGAAAGG
>NW_015247672.1:0-539 GCF_001447785.1 Gekko japonicus | reverse complement strand
GGATGGGCAGGGGAGGGGGAGAGAAGAGACCTCCCCTCCTGGGCTGGGTTAAAGGCCCGGGCGGGCCAGTTCCAGCCCACAGGCAGTAGGTTTAACACCCCTGATTTAGGCTATCCATGAATCCCAAGTGACTGTGTGAGGCATACTGTGGGTAAGAGAGAGGGTAGTAACTTCTGCTCTTTAAAACTGTTTAATGAAAAGTGGTGATACTGGTTAATGGGGAAACAGGTGCAGCAGGTCCCTATCTGAGTTATGCATGACCAGCATGCAGGGAATTGTATTAGCACAGACCGATCTAACAGGAAGCGCGTCAAGCAGTGACAGCCTTGTTATAATGGGTCTGTCACATGGCTACTATGAGAGTGTCATTTTGGACTTCAGTTTCCTTTGGAAAGGATTAAGGGTTTTTTTAAAAAATAGGACTTACTGAGACGTACACTAGGCAGTGATAGATGTCCTGATTTGTCCTCATTATTTACATATGTGCTTCATTTATACCCTGCCTTTTCTCCTCATGGGCACCTGAAGCAGCTTACATT
>NW_015247671.1:0-539 GCF_001447785.1 Gekko japonicus | reverse complement strand
CACGCATGATCTTGTAAACCTCGATCATGCCTCCTAGACCAACCCAGGAATTGCTGCCCCACGCTGGTTTTGAAATGAACACACTCACGAAAATCCAGAATGTCTTTTATTCCTTCCCCTTCTATTTATATATTTGGGTGGTGGGTTTTTTTAGCAATTCGTTTCTATACGGCTCCTCTGAGATGACAGCCCCACATGTGGACTGAACACGCAGGAAGGGGAAGTGGCCGCGACCACGCTGGCCTTCCTTTGCCTCTGCGTGATGTCCCGGTCGTCGGCCGGGGAGACTGTGCTGAGACCGCGGCCCTGCTCCTACCCGCTTCCCGTGATGATCAGCGATATTCAGAAAGCAGCAGTTGCTCGTTATGGGGAGGGGGGCACACATGCAGCCCTTCCTTCCAGGCGGTCCTGCCCTGCAGACCACCAGGTGATCGTACAGAGGCACGGCTGGCCTCCCTCCCTGTGTGTTCAACGATTGTATGGCGCCATCTTCTGTACGTGGCTTTTGTGTCTCATCGACAGAAATGTCTCCCTCGCGG
>NW_015247670.1:0-538 GCF_001447785.1 Gekko japonicus | reverse complement strand
CTAGCACTTACATTGTGTTAGTAAAATGTGTGTGTGTGTGTGTGTTGCTGTCGTTGTGGAAGTACCTGGTTTTATTTTATTTTTCACTTTCCTCACAGTGGTGTTGAGTGTTCTGATGCTCTTTCATTTTCTGTCTCAACAACCTATACTAAGGCATCAAGTAGGAACAGACTCAGATGGATACTCTGTAACCTTCTAGGAGGGCCCCTGGAGAAGTACAATGATTTTTATACTTTAAAATGACAGCTTAACAAGCCACTTCACCAGAGTGGTAGGTAAAAGCAGTAGTTATCAACCTTTGTCATGCTCCGCCATGCACTATCATTCCTCCTTGATTAAATCCAGCAAATGGGCTGGGTGTTCCCTTCCTGCCTGCCTTAGATTAAAACATTTGGACATTTTTAATTTCACAGATCATTCTCTGTGTTGTTCCTACTTTGTTCCCATTTGACCACTGCGGGGACATCTTAAGAGTACAAGCTAGCTTGGGAAATGCAGCTTGGTCTGAATATTTTTTATTCTTCCCTTTGGCATTTGC
>NW_015247669.1:0-539 GCF_001447785.1 Gekko japonicus | reverse complement strand
AAAAAATGTCAAAAGCCAGTATGCTTGCACTTGAAAGAAAATAAAAATTGAAGTGGCATCTCAAAGAAATCCTTTATCATCTGTGTTCATCTAAATCTTGGAATGGAGGAAGCCTTCAATACAGCAAGGAGCTCAGTTCTGAGTTTGCTTCATACTACCCTTACCAGGCAGTTCTCCTCCTCTAAAACTTTCAACTTGAAACATGGACTTTTATATCAGCCTAAGGCATCAGAGGAGTTCCTGTACTTTCTTTACTGGCTTCTTGGCCAAGTATTGGTTTCAGGTTTCCTTTCCTGAAATGCATACTGCTGCATTCTCTGAGGTCCCATAGATGATGTTAACACAGGGGTCATTTCTTGTTTGAAAGATATGTGTATCCCAACTAGAGGAAACATTCTTAGCTGGTTATTTTCAAGAAATAGAAACTAGTTTAACAATTATAGGCTCTAATGAATTATTGTAATGTGCATGATTGTTAACCACAGGTATATTTAGTTTGGGGTCATATTGACTTATGGAGCTGCGGTGGCTCAGGTGGT
>NW_015247668.1:0-539 GCF_001447785.1 Gekko japonicus | reverse complement strand
ATCCTAAGAGCAAAACTGTTACAGAAGGGCATATTGGGAGAAAAGTCCCTTAGATACCTGGAACCAACTACATATTTAAATATGACATATATAAACTGCCAGCATAACATATCTAAACTACCAGTGCAACATCTTAAGAAAACCCATTACTCAGTCCTTTGCTAGAAGCAGGAGAACCAAGCAGACTTGCTCCTTGTTCACCTTATTATTTGATCTTGCTCTCAAACAGTTGTATCAAGGGAATAAAAGTCACAAAAACAGAAGTCAAATTAGCATTGCAATCCAATGATGCACTGTTATTTTTAAAAGGTCCAGAACAAAGAGTCCCAAATTGATTGATTTTATCACAAAAATCTGGAAATCTCTTGGGATATAAAATTAAGTGGGAGAATTTGGGGGTTGGTCAAGCTGCTCAATCTATCAGGATTGCATTGGTCTTCAAATGATCAGTCCATTACAAAAATAATTACCTGTAGGAAACAGCCCAAAAAATTAGAAGCCAGACTCAGTTTTTCACAGGCTTGTATTTTGTGTTTTTA
>NW_015247667.1:0-539 GCF_001447785.1 Gekko japonicus | reverse complement strand
TGAGGCTGCATGAACTTGGAATCTGCTGCTTTAAATATATATATAACAAAAAGCAGTAAAAATGACAGAAACAACAAAGGAGGGAAATCTACAACTTCTGTTATTCAAACATGATCTGAAACCGGGTGAAAAGAAAACCATGTCTGCCCCCCAAAAAAACCCACTCAAACATACCACTTTTTCAATTTTCAAAAGCTACTCTGCTATCATTGTGTAGGTAAGAGAAGCTGAAGATGCATGAGGAGTTTTCAGAAAGCCGCGGGAAATATTGGGCAGGCGCCAGACCGAATTACTCACGGGACATAACAGTGGGCTGCAGATACGATCCACCACTCGTTGATCAGAGACCCTCCACACCAGCGGCTCCCACTGGTGGTAAAGTAGACCTGCCAAGGGACCGAGTGAGCTGGGCACTCGTAGCCATTAATGATGTCCTCCGTCTTTAAGGGATAAGCAGCTGGGGAGGGAAGGAAGATAAGGTGACAAGGTACCTACTGATCTAGAGGAAACGGGAGTGGTGTGCAGCCCTGCACTTCTGG
>NW_015247666.1:0-539 GCF_001447785.1 Gekko japonicus | reverse complement strand
TTTCACGGCTTTCTAAAAGGGGCTACACACTGGCAACTTAGCTGCAAGGCTTCCTTTAATTTCCAGCAAGGTTTCACGGGATGCATACTTGGATTGCTTTCTGGTTTAGCATCACAGTGCCTTTTCAACATGCTTTTGGTGAGGCCATATATTTAAGTCTCGTCC
This sequence comes from Gekko japonicus, assembly GCF_001447785.1. Classification (NCBI taxonomy): domain Eukaryota; kingdom Metazoa; phylum Chordata; class Lepidosauria; order Squamata; family Gekkonidae; genus Gekko; species Gekko japonicus. The sequence goes on along the minus strand of NW_015247666.1, from coordinate 374 downwards.
TCACAGAGGATGATAGATAATTCTATCCTTTCTCCTTTTCCAGTACAATAACGCTTGAGAGAAGAACATCCACTGTCACAGGACATGATCTCGGGAATAAATTCTTCAAAGGAGGCCTATTACACTAAATCTTTAGAAAACAGAAACGGAAGATTCCTAAGTTTCATATTGAATTCCCTTACAGAACATTTCACAACGATGACAGGAAGGGCATCACATTCAGTTACACTGTGCAAGTGATTTTTTTCTCTCTGTTACCCTTAAAGAACCATTTCAGAGATTCCTCAGAGACCCTGTATGCGCTTATCTTTAACCAATGAGTGTACTCGGGCTGCATAAGAAGAGCTGCATCGCTGGCGGTGTGTGTGCTTTGG
>NW_015247665.1:0-539 GCF_001447785.1 Gekko japonicus | reverse complement strand
TCTTGGTTTGCTTCAAATAATGCACTTCAAGATGAAAAACCCCAATGAAAAAAGTTATGTCTCATACTAATCACAATCACTTTAAGAATATTCTTCATAGTTTTCTGAAAAAGAACCCAGGAAGTTTCCAAATGAAGCCTGTTTTGCCTATATGGTTCATTCTATACAGGACAAGAACTCATAATGTGTCTGTTTTTCCTCCCCTCTCAGTCTTAAAGAAGCATAGGATAGCATAGTGGTGGTGGCGGCAGCAGGGAAATTGTCAAATCCCGGGGACAAATAATAGACCACAGTTGTTGACCTGCTCTGAAGAATAGTTGACAAAAATTCTCCAAAATTTTAAAGCCAATCCTTTATTGGCTCAAACCTAAACACCCATAGTTGGCATGTTAAAAAAAGAAAGCAGATCCTATCCTATATTTGTGATGAGTATTAATGAACGTTACTGTTCCTCGTCTGCACAATTAAATATGAGAAGCAGGGGAAGCAGGGGGACTTTCCGGGATGGGATCTCATTTTCCTAGTGTATTCCCTCTCCC
>NW_015247664.1:0-539 GCF_001447785.1 Gekko japonicus | reverse complement strand
CTTCCAACTCTATGATTCTATGTTTCTATTAAGCACAATATAACAATGGGTCAAAAATGTGCCTCTCTGATTGTAGAAATAGCTATTGGATGTAACTGCCGCTATAATTTTTATTGACAGTGAGGTATATAAGTCTTTTCAACAAATAAATAATCTTAACACCCAAGGGAAGATGCCTAGACACAGAAAGGGTTTCTAAATCAATTATAGTTTGACTAGAAGCTTGATGATCATCCTGTGTTTTCACAGCATATACAATCCATATTTATGATGATTAATTATAATCTCAGTGGTCCTTGCTTGAGACTTGCCAGTGCCTGGCTGCCCACTTATCGCACAGTATCACGTCTGCCCATCTGCTGCATGAGACGCAGGAGAAGGGGAATGAGGAATTCCGCCTACACCTACACCATGATAACACATTTGGTAGAGAAGAGCACCATGAAGGATGTCATCTCCTCCATCACCTCCATGACTATCCTGCATGAGGAAGAGTAGGTCAGCATCAGTTCCAATAACTGGCTGACCCTCTCCCAAAT
>NW_015247663.1:0-539 GCF_001447785.1 Gekko japonicus | reverse complement strand
TGTGGTCACTGTTCCCAACTGGTGCAACATCTGCATCTCTCACAGACCAGATCAGGAGCCCTGCTCAGAACCGGGTTCGGGGCTCCTCTCCTGGGCCCCAGGCAGCCATCTTGTTAGGTCTGCGACTTACCCATTTCCCCCACTCAGCAAACTGAAGCACTGACTGGCAGGATCGGGCCACTAATGGAACACAGGGGTTACTTCTGCTCAGGGTTGCTGTGATCCGGCAGGGCTGTTATGTGTAAGAGCTTGCTCAACCCGTGCATGCATCCTGTTTGGAAGGCGCTGGGCTGCCAGCATCTGAGTTTTATGAGCAGTAAATTCAAGCACACTTTCTGAAAGAGGATATTCATGTCAACCCATTGACTTCCTCTTTCTATAGCTGGAAAAGGAGCCTTATTGTCTGATGTGTAAGCAAATGTGTTTGTTTGAAGTTTTTGGTTGCTAATTATTCCAAGGGGTCACGATCCCAGGAAAGATGGCAGCACCAATGTTCTGGCATGGAAAGCTATTGCTTTTGGAGAAGCTTCCTGTTGTTA